>NW_028296627.1:600000-892500 GCF_055471065.1 Atractosteus spatula
CAATGTTGTGCAATGTTCCGGATGATTTAAATCACAGATCGACATCGTTTCCCACTCGTTTCCTTAGTCTTTTTTACCTTGAATTTAACCGACGAACCAGGATTCTACTGTATAAACTTCCGGGGATATTACAAAATGTTTGATGAGGCATCAATCATTCCAGCCAGGCAGAAATGGACTCATTTTTTTTCTCGGGGGATCATATTAAACATTTCATTTGGATCGAGAAGAGGATCATGAGGAACAAAACTAAGTTTCAGTATGTGTTTATTAGAAGCTTTATCACAGCTAATGCATATAAGCCTTTAGTATGCGACAGTGAGAGTTAAGTTATGCCGGGGAGTGAAGAGAACTGAAATTTAGTAAATTCATATTTAAATAGATTGCAAATCTAAGTGTTCTGTCACTGCAAAATTACAGGAGTCTACCAGCTGCCAGACGTGCTTGTTTTGGGACTATTTCCAATAAGTATCACATTAGTAGTTGTGTGTCCTTTCTGGTATCTTTTAAACTGTGAGGGACAAACGAGACAGAGACACAGTAATAATCCTATTTTACAGTGTCCTGCATTTTAATTTACTGATCAGATAAATTGAAATGTTCTGATTCAGAACCCCTGCAGTTCGTACTAATTAGAACTCAACAATGCTCCTGAGTCCTGAGCACTACACTGAGTTCAGCTGGGCTCTGACTTTGTTCAGCATGACATGTTGTTGCATTTGAGCTCAGAGCTGGGGATGATCTCCATATTCTACCACACTAACTAGTCCGAAACTTAGAACACAGTACACACTTTCTAAGTGAAGTCAGGTTGTTAAAAAATTAAACCAGCGCCCTGTCACAGAAACGTACCCCGGTCTCCCGCGCAACAAGCGGGGGTACTCAGCACTGTACTAACGAGGAGCACTTGTCCGGAGCTCAGCGTGAGCTCTGTTTACTGTCAGCAGACATTTCCTCATTTCAAAAGACGTTTTCACCTGCTCTCAGCTTTTTATAGACGGTCATAAACGCTCAAGAAGTAATTCATTTCAGTTTGAAGCCTGTTTCTGTTGTCTCCGCTCTTGATGAAGAAAAGCCGTGCGTGTGAGACTCCCTCTCTGAAGACGTTTGCCGTCACCCTGCAAGAGAGAAGATCCATCAATCACCGAGGCAACCACTGAGACAATTAACATTAAACACGTGAAATGAGAGATGTTTTCTACCTAGGGATTTTATCGTTTCTACTCTAACTTCTTTGTCAGAAGTGGAATTTCAACAAACGCCTCAAGGAGAAACTGCAACCTGAATGCAACGCCTTAGACCACCAACCATCCTGCCTGGGGCTTTTATATGGAATTATATTTTATTTCTTTCTACTTGTTGATAAGAAAAAAGTGAAATCATGTAATTAGGGAAATGTCTTTTGTTCATAGGGAAAACTAGTACGAGCAAATGTAAAGTTTAGAGCAGCGCTCAATAAAAACGATCAGAAACCGAACGCGCTTCTTATGCGGATCAATATATTCCGATACCGCTGGTTCTGCAGAAGAATAGCCGAACTCCAAGCACTGTGTTGCCATTACGGCTACTCTGGCTGCAGCTGCTGTAAGACCTAGTCAGCCGGCACCGAAAGTTGTAGGAGGTCAGACTGGTTGGCGCTGTCTAAATAACAGTGTGCGAATTTAAGCTTATTTAAGACTATTTACAATGTAATACATGCTCCAAAAGCAAAAATCCTGCACTGGCTGCTATTTGAAACGCCTTCATCAAAGACGCGAATTAGAGATTTATGCAGCTGGCTTTTATGCTTCACAATACATTGCAATTAGGAAAATAAACCAATTAGAATTATGCAAAACAACGTCTGTTCTTAAAAATGATAGCTGTTTTACACTGACGTCGCTCTTTATGAGATAATCCAGATTGTGAAGACAACTGCACCCTAGCAGATCAAAATATTACACAAAGGCTTTAAAGCACACTCTGAATCGATCCGAAAATTTGATTTCCGCGAACCGTTTAGGCTCCAACAGGCAACGTGGCGCTTCTCCTGCAAAGCATTTACTTTACTGGTGCTTTTAACACACCGTTTTATTTAGCTTGTCAGGATGGCTGAGTGGTCTCAGGCGCCAGACTCTAGGACTCTTGTCTTTCCATTGCTTGGGTGTCCCGGTCCTCGGAACAGAGGGGTCGGTTCATATCCCACTCCTTACAGCTATTACCTTGCATGTTTTCCGACTGTTGTGCTCGCTAACACGGAAAAATGGAGAAACCAGTTTGCGGGCACATGATAGGCAGGGAAATGCTTCGTTAACTCTTCAATGTGATCAGCAGAAAGTCAAATTAGCTTCGATTTCTGCCTTAAGAATTGTTTGGGCTGCCTGTAATCGAGGAAAGATTTACTGCAAGGTATGCATTCAAATGTGAAAGACCGCAATAAAAAAAAACAGAAAAAGATTTATTAAAACATTGTTTATCTTGCAGTTTCTCCTGTATTTCACTAAATGTGGCATTGTGAATTCAACCTGTAGCCCTACGGAATGCAGTCACTCTCCCAGTGACAGCGGCAGGAGCCGAGACGATTACAGTATATCAGAGCTCGAACAGAGTTCGAAAATCGAGGCAAAGTGAAACATTTGTATTAAACTTTCCTATGTGCCTGGCCGTACTGAAGTATTTGTAGCTGTATTTCAGCTTCTGTCTATTTCTATACTTTACAGTAGATAGTGTTTAGCCAGAGAAGAGAGATACAAGCGCTATACCCCCACAGTAACCGTCGATTCCAATAACCTTAACTAAAGCAGGAAGATCAGTTTCTGCTGGACACAGCTGTTTTCTGAACTGCAAATCTCCAACACAGGCTGGGGGCGCTGTGTGTTCAGGCTGAGCGGTTATATGAGAAAAGACTCAGCGAGCTGCAGGCGCGGCTCATTACTCTGCGCTCCCCGTGAGGAATGCGCGCGTCCTCCCTCCTTTATTACCTTCATACACTCCTCTCAAACCACAGCAAACTCGGTGAACATTTACTGGGTCTTTCTTTCCGAGATCACAGGCAGAAACAATAAACACGCTGAAAACAGGAAGGTATTCCTGATCGTAGGCGAAGATGCGCAAAAATAAATCTCCTAAAATCCAATAAAGTCCTGTCACGTCCAGGTACTATTCTGGTGTATCTGAATAGTTATGGAAATGTTGTTACAAAAAAGAGACAAATTAACTTTTTTATTTCATTCGAGCTGTAAATTTGAAAATGTTTTATTTTCAATTATCTAAATAATACAAAACACAATCACTCATCGTAAGCGTCTGACCATTGATATTCCGGAATTATGAGCCCGTACACAGGCATTGCGAAATCACACGCTCACAAGCAATTCAACGAATATGATGCTTTTCAGGGGCTGAATATTAGACACGAGTCATCGTGCGGAGTTTTTTCCTCCTGTACCGCAGTCTTTGCTTCGGAACACCCCTCTTGCCGCATGTGCGCTTTATTTTCGATTTTCTGTATAGAACACCGAATATCTTGAAGAAGTCTGGCAAGCGAGGACTGCTGGATTATTGACGTATAAACATTGGTTCAAAATCAACATCCTCTGCTATTGCCGTTGCTTCTTTGATAGTTTCTTCAAATTCCTCATCTGACTTTCAATATCAAGGGATATTGTGCATAATACCATACTATCTGTAGCTTTCTTTTGATCGCCTGTTTTATTAAAATGCCAGCCTATTTTACAGTTATTTTAGATGTTTGGCAAGGTGTAATATCCTCCCTCGCATCCTCAGCTAAAATATTTTAAAAGTACAACAAAATTACATTATATTGAACAGCACTAGGTTAACATTTAGAATTCAAATTAAGGTAAATATACGAAAATATTAAAATATAACTCCGGCGATCTGTCGTTTTTGCTTGTCAAGTTCTCAGATAATTTTGCATTGTATTTTTAATTATTTTAGCTGAGGATGCAACAGGAGTATAAGTGAATTTTCCCGCCACACATTGGAACATAAATTTCCATGGGTGAATACTATCTGCTTGAAAGTTTCCCTTGTCGGTAATTATTGGAAATTCCCGGTAATGTTGACTCTACTGCAGTCTTTACCTCTGACCAACCCTCAATTGTTTACTACTGCAAATATCAAAATAGTTAAGGTTTTGCGGACAAATTAAATATCTGTGGTGATGATGTTTACTATGGGAGGAAGTGCGTCCCTGGGTGGGCTTAAAACACCCAACGTTGGGTTAAGAGCCGAACACGCCAACCAAATGCACCACAGAAACGCTTACCCGCCGCTTTTTGGCATTTACATACTTTTGGTGAACACAAAATTCGCTCACATTTCATCTTTCGTAAGATATATGATTTAAAAAAGTTCCACAAAGGAAATGAATACATGCATTAAACCAAATCAAGCCCTCTGTGAGTGTCCCAAATGATCTGTTCTGTAAAACAAGACAGGAAGAAAGGTTACGCTAGAATTTGAACGCAGGATTTCCTCTTTATTAAACAGGTGCTTTAACCAGCTAAACCACGGCGCCGGCAGAGCACTATGCTTACAGCCGCATGGACATACTGCTGCTCTGAGACATCTGCGTTCGGTGTGCGCTGAGCCTGCTCGCCGAGCAAGTTGCCTCCTTTTCATACACTAGCAGCCTTGATACTAAGAGACAGGATGAGAAATGGCTTTTATCTGGCACTTTTCATATCCAAGGAGATTAATGTGCTTTCCGTGTACAACAGGGTGTCCTCTATACTCGCCACTGAAGCACAGGACACGCCTGGTGGATTGACATCATTCAAGCAAAATAGTGAAATGGCAGGTGGAAGAGGAAAATGACCATCAAGAAGAAAGATGATCTTGAGCGCGCCAACTCATGTCCGAAGGGGCTGACTCCCTCGACAAGGTGGCCGAGTGGTTAAGACGATGGACTGCTAATCCATTGTGCTCTGCACGCGTGGGTTTGAATCCCATCCTTGTCGTCTCGAGCTTTTGACTTGTGATCCGTTTCTATGTCGGGTTTGTGCACTTTTGCTACTGTAGTAGAGCAGTAATATTTCTAGCATTGGCTGAACATGGCTTACAACAGTAGCTGACAGACAATAGTCTCTTAATATTTAAGACACCTGAAGAAGGCTCCACGGCCGAAACATTGTGTTCTCTTTCTTCTTTTTTTCAGCATGGAATAAACCTATTACTTGGTCTTAATATTTAGGTTACACTTATGTTTTGTACTGCTTTCACCTGATATTAATAGTAGTCCTGATGAACGGTTTTGGGACATGGTGCATCTTGAAAAATGTTCCTGTTAATTTCAATTTGGAAAAACTGCACTCACCAGAAGCTGAAACAGGTCGTGTTTACATAATGCGCAAAGCAATAGCAATGTTTGGAGTTGAATCTAGATATGAGTCCTTACCTGTTACAGGAGGCGTTTTAGGACTTTTTTTTTACCCCAGATAAAGCTATCAATTAATCTTACATTTCTACTATATCAGTATTAGCAACATTATCTTTACCTAGCACTAAATGTAGCTTTAAATAAGAGTAAATTTTAAAATATATGTAAAAGTAAATGCTATTCCATATATTGTAACTTTGTGGTATTTAGAATGTTTATCTGAGGATGCAAGGGAAAGTATTATACCTTGGGAAACATCCAAGACAAAGGTAAAAGAGGCTCATATTTTAATAAAATTTTCGATCAAAAGAAAACCACAATCTGTATGATATTATCATTAATATCCCAAGATATCGACGTTCAGTTGAAAGATTTGAAGAAACTCTCCAAGAAGCAACTCCAGTAGCGGAGTTTTGATTTGAACCGATGTTTGCACCTCAATAATCCATTAGTCCTCGAAAGAAACAAAGACAGGGATGTTTTGAGTGTCACCGTGATCGTCTTCTCAATCCAAAAGAAAGGTTTTCTATGATCCTGATCCCACTAGCAAAAGAGTCAATTTCTGCCTGCACTGATATCCCTTCAAACGTTTTGTAAGATCTCTGGTAGAATATACAGTAGAATCCAGGTCTATTTCTTCTACTAAAAGAGACTATGGGAGTGAGTATTTTGATGTCGAACTGGGATTTAAATAGACAGAAACACTACACTACATTGGGCTACGCGTATGACAAAACGTGGGCGTTCTGAGTTGACCTTTCCATAGCTCAGTTACTACAGCGTAAAACTTTCAAAGAACAGCGAGCGATTGTTATGTCGCTGTTTTGAATCCGGCTCGAAGGATGGTGTTTTCTTGTTCCTTAATTAAAATGTGAAAATATCGAATTTGTCTTTCACTTTTACGTTCACCGAACGCTCAGCAAACAGAGAAGCAGAGGCTCCTGTTCTGATCTATCCTCACGTCTGATTGTCTTGCTTTGACCTTTAAAATGTGCAGTTGACGGTTCACTCTTCCTAACACAATTAAAGACCTGCGGAAAAGACTCGCTATCGGGAGTTTAGGTCAGTGGTAGCGTGCACGTACTCTATGAAGCGTCGATTTCAATCGCCGGCGTCTCCACTCTGGATTCTTTTTAAACGCGATATCTTTCCTTCCTCTTGTGACTTCCCTCGTGTGTGAATTTCAGGGAGACACATAAACCCTTTGTCTGAAGAGACAAAAGAGACATTTTTTTAAACCAGACAAAATGAAAGACGTAGTAATTATAGACACGTACAAAACACGTGAATCTAATTGAGAACATGTGGACCGGGGCGATGTATTACTAGTAGCGGCTCTGAGCTCACTGTAATGCAGTTGAGTAAGAGGATAGTAGGGACAGTGGCGCAATAGATACCGTGTCTGATTCCGGATTAGAAGTTTTTAGGTTCGATTCCTGCCTGGCTCGTGAAGCTTTTAAACCACGCTACTCAACACTGTCACCTAGTGTGTGCGGTCCTACACAACCTTACTATCGACTGGATGAGTCTCCAGTTAATTCCGCCTGTTTCACCACCGTTATTGTTGGACCACAGCCACAGATATGAGAAGACATACTGTTCCGAACAACTGTCTTAAATAATCACGTTGAAAAAGGTGACTAAGTTTTTTTTTCTTTAGCGTAACCTTACATTTGCCTATAAAGTTTACACTACTTTCTGTAGCCACAAATACCCAATATTTCTGCTGTTTCCTGAGAAACACGAGTATAGAGTTAAACACAATAAATAATACCACAAATCTATTCAGTTAACACCCAGATGTGACAGGGGTAACTTGCACCCCCTTTAAATATGTATTTCTTTAATTTCAGTTCTCTTCCCTCCCCAAGATACCTGCAAATTCACTATCGCGTATTAAAGGCTGTACATGCATTACCTGTAATACAGCTACTAACAAAGATATCCATTAAAGTTAATTATTAATAAATAATACTATTATTCATAAAGACATGTATTCATAAGATTCATCATGAATAGTTGTGGTGTCTGGAAAGCAACTGTAGTTAAATATAGAAAAAAAGAGTTGTAGTTATTGAGGTAATTTCAGGTAGAATGCAAGAACTAAAGTTAACTAGTCCCACAGTAATGCGTGGGGTCCTATCAATAGAAAAAAAAAATATTTGTATCCTGAAAACACAACAACCACAAAAGGAGAAGTATTCTGGGAACCTAGGTAAATCCCTGTAGTAGTTGAACAACTATAAAAACAAACAAAAAACTTGAAAACATAAAGAAAAAGAACATTAAAAAGATATCTGGGAAACAACAAAAACACAGAATCTAACTGTGAGAGCTTTTTCAAATTTTTGGTACTGCATCGTGCTCCTCTCGTCTAAGAAGATATCTCTGTGATATCTTTCTAAGAAAATAATTGCCCGGTGATATCGACTCAGGTACTCAGTTGTTACGTGCTGTAATTCGATATATGCAAAGCATATGTATTCCCTCCAATTATCAATAAGGTATTAAACATTACATGCCACTTTTTCTCTAGCTCATGTTCATGTTGGATCAGTGAGAAAGGCATGCCTGGTTGTGCTTGAACCAGCACTTTACTTTAATTTTAGTCCCGACCTGACCACACTAAGCAATTGTACCATAGAGACTCCAACAGGTTGGTTTTCTCCATTTACAGTTTTTAGGAAAAAAATAATCTGCATTTTTAAGCAAGATTGTATCTCAAATTTCACAAATTGTAAGTATTTCTTGAAAAACGTTGTTTCAGAAAGAAACTGAGTAGACGGGAATAGTCCAGTCAGTAGAATATTGAACTTCTCATCTCAGGGTCCCTATTCAGGCGGCTGATTTTCTTGCAACTACTTACAGATGCAGCCATTCAAAGTGCGCGGCACAGACACCGCGGTACAGATACCGCAGGTATGATGACACGGGATACCGCGGTGCGTGATTGGTTGACCGACAGGGGCACTCGTGGTCCGTTGGTCTGTCGTAGAAAGACTTACTGTAAACGTCTTTACTGTGCCCGTTGTAGATATTGAATTTTACCACTGAAGGGAAATCTTAGTAGCTGAGCATAAAAAGAATAGGAGCATACTGTAACGCGTGTGAAGGCCATAAACGATATTAATTTTGGAACGTAAACATACAGTATATAGCTGGTCTTGGTACTTTAAAGAAAAAAATACACACCGGTATTCCATTTCTCCCTAAACATTGTAAGCTTCGAAGTCTTTAACTAACGTGATACCGGAGTCAACAAGCATACTTTTAGAATTTGATTAAAAGGGAATATAATATGGAATCGCGTATCTCAAGAAATTAATAACGATATAATTATATTCATGTTGCAAAAGAACTGCAACGGACATAAAAACTCCCTTGCTTTTAACAGAGCGTTCCATAATTTCTAACTACGAAAATGCCAGGTGAAAGGATTTGTAAACATATTTTGTTAAAGCAAGTCAGTTTTTTCCACAACACATAAAAGACATTTTTCCAAGAAAGTTTAGCCTTTGTCACTAATGAAACCACTAAATAAAGACATAAATATAGAAATCTTAAGATTTGTTCTATTTAATGTTGGTAGCAGGATGAACTGTCAGAGTGTATATGTTGTCGCAGAGTTGCTGCAAGATGTTAACAGTGAAAAAGGTATTTAGAAATGAGTTATTTCAAGATGAAAATTTTCAGAATAATTGCAAATCTAGCAGGATAGAGAAAGCACAGAAAACTGGCAGTTAGATTGATCAGATTAGTATGAAAAGTCATTTAGCAAAGGGAATTAGAAGAGTGACAAACTAGTATACTTTAGATCTTTTTTTCTGAACCAGGGACAATCTGATCATGTTTCCCTATAACAATAATAAAAAACTTTATTTGATATATCACCATTAAAGGTGGCATCTCAAAGCAATACAGTAGATGTAAAAACAGATAAAAGGACCACAGATTACAAAGTAAATGAATATAAGAAAGACAAGCAGTTAGAGGTGCTACCAAAATTAGAAAATGAAGCAGATACAGACACTAAGTCTTCTGAAAAGAAAGGTTCTGAGGTTAGATTTAAACTGGCCTTGGTGTGTGTGTGTTTGTGTCTGTCTGTCCTGTGATGGACTGGCGCTATGTCCAGGGTGTATTCTGCCTTGTGTCCGTCACTTACTGGGATAGGCTCCAAATCCTCTGTACTGGATAAAGAGATTAGAAATGGATGGAAGTAAAGGCACTGTGTGGATGGAACTATACACAGTGTTAGAAACCCACTATGAAATGGCAGCATCTGGCTTAAGGAAACAGCCTTTCCACCTCTCTTGCACATCAGTATCCATACCTAGTTATTTAAACAAATTGCCTCTAATTATAAACATCTTAATATGCTGGCTCTGTGGATCCGCATCAGCTATGTTTGCCCATTCCTTCAATTCATGTGCATCCAACACACAGTTCAACGCTAGCAACTACACAAAATCTAAAATATGAGCTCTACTTGCCACTTACAGTACCAACAGTACCAGCTAACTTTAGTAGTGACATTTTCATGGATCTTTTTAACAATAAAATTTACAACATCAGACTTCAGACACAATTAAACAGGCCTCAAAAAAGTCTGGTACAAACATTTTCAGCATGGAATAAACCGTTACTTTAATGGTATAAACCTTAAATGGATTCATATTCTCAATAAGATTTGGTGCTCAGTAACATGACTTAGAAAATGACAGAAGACATACGTATCATGCTTATCCTTCTATTTTTCATAATCGTAAACTCCTTAAGGCAGTTACATTTTCTCTGTTCTGACCTGGAGTTACAGAGAAATTTAAATTCTAATAAGAGATTTGTAATGAGGAAAGTCATACCAATCACTCATACAGTACCAGGATTTGCAATTACAATACAAATACTTTCTTTCTGTATGTGTTTATTTTGCAGTTTGAGTCTATGGCATTCCTTTGGGGGTCTATACTCCAAGGCATGACTTTTTTATGTATAAACATCAGTATTTACTGCTATTAATTACTGTACGATTTATAGTTGAAATCTGAGCCTAGATATAAAGTTAGATATAAAGTTAAAATCTCGACAAAGCAATGTAGGAAATACAGAGAAAATAAATCCTTTCTGACATCTAAAATCAGTTTCGATCAAGGTCTCTAAAACGAACAAGAAAAAGAAGATTTTCGGAGGGCAATTATGCTGTGTTTATATAGAATAAGTGATTTATGAGCAATCTAATTTCTTGTTCGTTTAAAACAGTGAAATGTCAGCTGTAAAAGATCGCACCAGAAACAGCACTCTCTCTGCCTGTCATAGACGTTCAGGAAAGGCTGAATGAAGTCATGTCAAGTACAATAATTCGGAGATCAATAATAACAGTTGTAGGACAGTATATAAGGAGGATAAGGATTTTGAAGTTGACTCGAAATCTGATAGGTAACCAGTGCAAGGACTTGAAAACAGGTGTAATGCATCCCTGATAGGATTCTTGCTGTCATATTCTGAACATATTGAAGATTGCTCAGTGTGGATTTAATTTCCTCAGTGAACAGGATGTGCATTTATTAATTCTAGAAAAAAACTAGATTTCTCTAGTTCTTAGTTTCTCTAGTTCCCTTTAAAATAAACTATTATTCCACAATGCGGAGTATTACATGGCCAGTATTTACACATGATATTTGTGATTTAAAGAAATTAACACAAGCAGCTTTTGGAGATTTAAGTGTTGGCTGAGTTATTGCAGGATAAAAGATTAGAGATGTTGGCAAGAAGAAGATAGTTTGGGGAAAGCTGAGGAATACACTTATAACAAGAACACTTCCTAATGGGGTTAGGCATACTTTTGATGAAGATGATGAAGTTAACAGACTATATGTTTACATAGATACTGAAATAAGGATTGTATTTTAGATTATGTGTAGTTGCTGGCATTGAACTGTGTGTTGGATGCACATGAATTGAAGGAATGGGCAAACATAGCTGATGCGGATCCACAGAGCCAGCATATTAAGATGTTTATAATTAGAGGCAATTTGTTTAAATAACTAGGTATGGATACTGATGTGCAAGAGAGGTGGAAAGGCTGTTTCCTTAAGCCAGCAGTATAAAATATTTTATTCTCAGTGAGATGCTGCCATTTCATAGTGGGTTTCTAACACTGTGTATAGTTCCATCCACACAGTGCCTTTACTTCCATTTCTAATCTCTTTATCCAGTACAGAGGATTTGGAGCCTATCCCAGTAAGCAACGGACACAAGGCAGAATACACCCTGGACATAGCGCCAGTCCATCACAGGACAGACAGACACAAACACACACACACCAGGGCCAGTTTTCCCATAAACCAATTAACTTACCAGTATGTTTTGGAGTGCGAGAGGGAGTCATATCACACATATGGAGAAAAACCATGTAACCCAGAGAGAACATGTAAACCCCACACACACAGGATGGCAGGAATTGAACCTAGGACCCCAGTGCTGCAAGATAGCAATGCTAACCACTTTGCCACCATTATAAATGGATGGATATCTTAGTTATCTTTCTAGTTCACAGGTTTGCATGCATAATTTAATTTTGAAAGCCACTAAGACATCAGGTACTACTGTTGTATTTATGAAAAAGAAACAAAACAAAAAACATACTAACAACTGTGCCATCCTACTCCTTAGCTAATACATTTTATTATTCATAAACAGTTAACATTGTTAGCAAAATATTTTGAATTATATTTAACCCTATTTTTTCTTTAGTTTTGTATTTAACTTATTATATGATAGTCAGACTTAATGTATATTTGAACAATGAAAATATATTTTTACAAGATTTTACATTAAGCACTTAAAATTAATATGGTTAATAATAGTAAACTGTAACATGCTGTAACAAGATCGGTTAAACTGCGAAGAAAATGCTTTCAGAGAAAATGTTTCAGGTGTGAAGAACATAGATCTCCAATGCAATTTCAACCAAACCTGTTCCCACACACCCTGCCCCCACTACCATTAGAATATACACAAAGCACTCAAATCTTTCGAGCTAATGATCAGGTGACCCGAGAGAGAGCGAGAGAAACACCAAGGGGTGCGGAACCAGGGAACTATTTACATGGAAAACGGGCGATCTCCCCAGACTGTCCGCCCGTTTCACTGTTACCTGGATACCTCTTTATTTAGAACTCACAAACACTGATTTTTAGTTTAGAAGGATTCAAGTAGGGTTTTAAATGAAAGGCAGCGACCTTAATCAAGCCCAAATCACAATTGAACCCATTCAGAGCCTACATTACATTTTAGCGTTTCATTCTGAGCAGAAGACCCTCACACCTGAAGAAGGGGGAGGTGTTTTTCGCTGGAAATCTCGCCTGCTTCTACTTTACAACCGGAGTGCTGGCTGTGACGAATTAAACCGGTTTTACAAGTTTCAATCACAGACCATGTGACATGGGAGTCAGGAAACTCCACCGGATTTGATAACGCTATAAAAACGCTATAAAATAATGTGACTTGGCACAGAACAAGTTTACAGCACAGTTCAATAATAAATGCTGACCATGACTTTAGAAGCATAAATTGCCTTACACTCAATTTAAACACAAGCTGTCTTTAGCCCTCTAAGCTGGTTCATACAGAAATGTAGAGATCCAGGCTCAGAACACACAGCTTCATTAGCGAATACATATGCAGGACAACTAGAGAAGACGTTTTACAGAGGATGGATTTTTAGAAACATCCCATCAGTGACATCACTGAAGTCAACTCCTAGGTACTGTAACTGTCGTGTGGATAGTTTCACAAGAATCAGACAAAGGTTTAAGCATCGCTTGTTCTAGATAAAACTGCATAAAAAAAACAACAACCCATAATGTACTTCTTTGCGGCTCTGTTTGCCCAAATCATATATTCACAACGTGAAATCTAGAAAATAATATTACGTAACCAAAATCCGCAATATGGAAACAGATCCTGTGTAATTGTTGATAGATGATGTACTCGTAACATTTTTTCAAGACGAACTACAACATTTAAAAAATGACTTGTATGTACTTGATATCTCTAATCAATCCACGGGTCCCAGCACGAAACGAAACTAAAACGCATACCGTTTCGCGCTTCTTATTAGTTGCTCAAAAGTAATTTGACCTTATGAAATGCATAATATAAACCTAGAAACATATACGTGAGCAGTACTTAAGCACTGTAGTATCGGTGTTAAGACATACCTCTCAAATACTGTAAATCAAGTTAAAAATATCTCAAGACAGATTCTGGTCATAATGAAACCATGTTTTGTGTATGTTTTCTTTAAAGTACCGAGACCAGCCATATACTGTATGTTTATGTTCCAAAATTAATATCGTTTATGGCCTTCTCACGCGTTGCAGTATGCTCCTATTCTTTTTATGCTCAGCTACTAAGATTTCCCTTCAGTGGTAAAATTAGATATGAATAGTCAATACTTAAACGGGCACAGTTAAGACATTAAATATACATATACATACTGTATACAGTACAGTTTGCATACGGTAATATGTTTATGTTCCTAAATCAATCTCTTTTATGAGCATGTGAAAGGCATGGTGAATCACTGTACTTTGCATGATTGGAAACAAATGCGTGATTGCGAAATGCTGTGGTGTTACTTTTACAAAGATGGTCAATTAAAAAAAGAATGTTGACCAGGGCAATACTTTGAGTTTACACTTACAGCTTGTCCAAGGTCATTCATTATTAATACTATTAGTAATATCTTCGTTAAAGACTTTGATGGCCACAGCTCAAACATGAGAGGTTGAGCTTTATTAGCTCCACCTTGCGGAAATTCTGGATACTATTATTTTGCTTGTCGTATTATAGGAGAATTTACGGTAACTCGCGGTATTTACCGGTAGCTTGCGGTAGACTGCGTACAGCGTACCGCAAAATAATGCGGTATCGCCCGCGCATTTTGAATGGCTGCATCTGTATTCCATGCTGAAACGAGAAGGAAACACATTACATCAGAGGAGCCTTCTTTGGGTGTGATACAGAATAAACCTTTATTTGTTTCTTCCAAATTAATTTAAACCTCATCTCCAGCACCTAAACTCGTCAGTTGCTTTCAGTAGCTAAAGACACAGACCATACTGCTCCAGGTGAGGTTCAAAACCACAACCTCAGCATGACTTCGCTGTGCACTGCTGTATAAGCACTGCGCACAGACCAATTGCGCCACTGGAGCTGTATACCTCCCACTCCTCATACAGACTACCGCTGCAAGAAAATAGGGTTTTGGTTGTGGATCCATCTCCACATGGGGGAAAGGGACAGTAAAATAGCAAGGAAAACACAAGAGAAGAAACTGAAAGAATTGTGCTCACTGCAAAGTAGAAAGGAAAGAGGTGGCCGGATACATAAAACAGCTAGGTGGATAATTTATAACGACGATAACATTTTTTTTAACTAAGTAGCCTTAATGGCAATACAGTGTTAGGAGTTCGGCTTTTCTTATTTCTTCTGCAGAACCAGCGGTATCGGAATATACTGATCCGCATAAGAAGCGCTTTCGGTTTCTGATAGATTTTATTGAGCACTGCTCTAAACTTTACATTTGCTCGGGCTGCTTATACGCTGCACAAGCCGGAGCGCGTACGTTTGGTGTCCGAAATGGACTGGCAGTGGCAGGTCGACTTGGTGGACATGAGAAAACACCACGAGTTCAATGACGGTTTCTGTTACATCTTAACGTGTATAGACATGCTGTCTAAATACGCTTCGGCCATGCCGCTGAAAACCAAGTCTGGAGGGGCCTTGACAGGCGCCTTCCGAAATATACTGCAAGAGGGGCGTGCTCCTAAAAAGCTACAAACGGACGAGGGTAAATAATTTCTTAACAGGACCTTCCAAAATTTTCTCAAACGTGAGAATATTGAACATTTCGTTACGGCCAGCGATGTGAAGGCTAGCGTGGTCGAGAGGTTTAACAGAACTATTAAAACAAAAATGTGGAGGTACCTGAGACACAAAAACACCTTTCGATATATCGACGTCCCATCAGATCTTATTTACGCTTATAACCATAGTTACCACACGACTATTAATCGAACCCCGGCTTCTGTTACGTCCGACATCTCCCTTGAGGTGTGGAGAACGGTCTATGACGAACACTTTAAGAGAAAACCGTCAAAGTTTTCATTTAATGTGGGTGATCGCGTGCGGGTGTCCAAAATTAAGGGAGTGTTTGAGAAGGGATATGAACAGACCTTCCTTCACAGATGAAATTTTCAGAGCTCGGCTCTGAGACCCTATTACAAACTGCAGGACTACGCAGGCGACAACATTAAGGGCTCCTTCTATGCCGAAGAGCTACAGAAGATAAACCCCGCTGTTGAGAACGTCTACCGCATCCAAAAGATTTTAGCAGCCAGGGCTCGTGGCAAAAACAAACAGCTTTTGGTAAAGTGGCGCGGTTGGAGCAATAAATTCAATAGTTGGGTAAAGGCTTCCGAGGTCCGAGACATATAGAGGTGGTGAAAAATGAACCCCAATGGTTTCTATGTTACGCTGGCCAGTAATTCATCCTCAAAGATGTTTCCAAAGAACACCAACGCGTGCTACACAGAGCATCTGGCAAAGGCGATTGACCTGGACGGGAGCTGGGAAGTGGGGCTGGTCGAGCTGCACTATCCGCACACGCTAAACACGTTTGATGAAGATGAAGTTTTTCTGTTTGTCAGCGATGAGCTCAAGACTATCTGGACATGTACCTTACCGAGAGGGTACTACAGCAACATCGAGCAGCTCTTGCATGAAATGAAACGGGCTGCGGAAAAATCCAAGTTAACGGCTGTAAGCCTTAAATACAACCCCATTAGTCGGTCGGTAAGGATTGTTAGTGATAAACGGTTTGTTATACAGGTGCATAACTGCCTGGCGAGGATGTTGGGTTTCAAATCGGGTGTCGGGGGTGTAAAATCACCGCACCCCGTCGATATGACTGGCGGATTTAACACCATGTATATATACACCGATATCATAGAACACCAGTTAATAGGTGACGTCTACGCACCGCTTTTGTGTTGAGTGCCCTTCAGAGGCGTGGATGGTGAATTCGTCACAGTATTGTACGACAAACCCCATTACGTGCCGGTGAGCATCGACCATTTTAACAACATCACTATTGAAATAAAGACAGATCAAAACGAACACGTGTCATTTGCATTTGGAAAGGTCATCGTCAAGCTGCATTTCAGACCTGTGAAAGCGACAAACATCTGAAAGGATGACGTTCATCAAGAGCTACGGGGATCCTTCTTTGTATACGCACTACTACAAACAACAGGCTGGTTATGGATTACTAGGATTTTCAGGGCTACCGGTTCAGTACGGCGCGGGTATCAGGGGTATTTTCAGAGCGCTATTTAGAAAAGCCGTGCCTTTTCTGAAACTCAGGTTTGAAATAGCTAAGCCGCACATGGCATCGGCGGCTAAAAACATCGCCAAAGACGTGGTTAGCAACATTAAAAGCACGGTCATGTCTAAGGTGGCAGCACATCAGCAGGAAGGTTCGGGTCTAGCATACAGATGCAGCCATTCAAAATGCGTGCGTTATTTTGCGGCATACCCCGGTGGGCGTGTCGCGGCATCACGCAGTGTCACGCAGTGTGACGTGGTTAATCGCGCGTCATTTGACGCTCTGCCGGAAACTATCCGGCGTCACCTTGTAAAACCGCCAGGGGGAGCTTAACCTCTCATGTACAGCATTTGAGCCTTTAATTTTGAACAGTGTATTACAGCATGTTAATCTTCAGTCATTAAAATGTTGGTATATTTTATGAAAGCAAGATTGCTCAGTTGGACAAAAGTACACAACCTACCTTTATCAGAAATATTTATGCATCAAAGCCTTTACCGAAGATATTACTAATAGTATTAATAATGGATGACTTTGGACAAGCTGTATACTCAAAGTATAATTTCTTTAGCACATTTGTACAAGCACTTGGAATCTGTCCAAGCCATACTTTGTCAGGCATTTTGTTTTACTTCAACGGGCATAAAAACTTCCTTGCTTTTAACAGGGCGTTTCATAATTTCTAACTACGAAAATGATTTAAAATGCGACACCTATCATTCAACTAGAGCTTAAAATATCACAAGGAAAAATACACACCGGTATTCCATTTCTCCCTAAACATTGTAAGCTTCGAAGTCTTTAACTAACGTGATACCGGAGTCAACAAGCATACTTTTAGAATTTGATTAAAAGGGAATATAATATGGAATCGCGTATCTCAAGAATTTAATAACGGTATGATTATATCCGTGTACTGCGGCAGGGCTGTGTAGGGCTGTTTCGCCTGCCTGCTCATGTGAGCTGACTGTAGCCGACTGGTCTAGGTGCGTGCCTGCCAACGGGCAGGGTGTGTGCTCGAATCCAGCTGGTGCTGAACCTTCCAGTTTTATTTATTTATTTTTTAATCGCGTAACATATTACCGTATGCAAACTGTACTGTATACAGTATGTATATGTATATTTAATGTCTTAACTGTGCCCGTTTAGTTGAATTTAAAAAAATTATTTAACACGAACATTAAGCTGTTTACATCTTCCGCCTGAGAACAGTCACCCGTTGCTACCCAACGCAGAATGGTGATTGGCTGACACCATCTGACACCCCTCTGATTGGAGAAAAAAGACGTGCTAGTTTGCTATACATACTGTAACAGGAAGAGGATTTCTTTCTATTCAAAACGTGTATTTTAAAAGTTTAAGAAGTAAAAACCTTACAGCGTACACAGATTTCTAAACTGATCAGGATCGTTATCTTTGTTTTATGCATAATAATATTCACCGCTCTGTGCAGCAAATTAATAATAAACTTTATTTTATATAGCGTTTTAAACGAATAAGTAATTAGATTGCTCATAAACCTAATCACTTGCTTTTTCTTTTTATTTAGGCTCAGATTTCAACTATAGATCGTATTATTAATAACCATAATAACAACCAACCAACAAAAACAACCATATAAACATAATACCAACCAAAAACATAGATAACAACCACAATACAAAATCAAATATATCAAACCATTTTACTCTCGCAAAGTCCTCCAATTATCATAATCCCGCCCCTTATGCAAAACCAAACCTTCCTCCCATCCCAGTTTATCCTGTTTATCATAAACAAAATCCACCTCAATTTTCAACATAAAGCATTACACAAAATCAATACCTCAACACTCCATACTCAACAACGATAATTCACAAACAGCCAGAACATGTAACTACACATTCCCAACAGACCTAATTTCCATAGCCCCGCCCCTTATGCAAAACCAACATCCCTCCCCTGTTCTCTCTCTCCCCTGGCGGTTGTAATTGTTTTTATTTTCAAATAAATTTTAGCAAAGTCATGCATTTTAAAAATCTTAAGATTTTTATATTTATGTCTTTATTTAGTGGTTTCATTAGTGACAAAGGCTAAACTTTCTTGGAAAAATGTCTTTTATGTAAACCATGTTTGCTATTTATTCATTCAGGGCTAAAATATGTTCATTGTATTCTAATGAAAGAAGGGTTCCTTTCGCCGTAGTCGGGAGCCTAGCCTTTAACTAGTAAGTACTGTACTTACTGGGTTTTTGAGGTGGGGGGGAGAAAAATCGTTTTCCCAGCCTAACAGTATTGTTTTTAACCTGTAAATTTGCTGGACAGAGAGGTGAACATTATTACACAGAAGACAAAGATAGCGATTTACGTTGCATTGTGTATCGTGCTGCTTTAATACAGTTTTAAATAATTGGAAGTCTAAACAGTATCAGCTTTATTTATGGGTTTTAAATAAAGGTGATTTAAACGCGATTTAAATCAATATAAATGTTTATATTGTAACGCATAGGTGACTATTCATTGTTATTAAAATGACTTAAATTCGATCATGTTGTGATATTTAGAAATATACATTTGTTTGGTGCGAGTGAAGTTTTATTTAATCTCTGAGCCATACTGATTCTTCTGGAAGCCAGTTTCCGCCAGGGAGTAAAAAAAAACACACTATGGTATTCTCTCCAATGCAGTGCAGTTAAAAACATACCTCTGATGCTGCTCCTAAATGAATATCGTTTATGACCATCAGAAGCTTTATGCTCCTTTTCTTTTTTCCAGTGGATTGAACAGGGAGAGGCATTTCATGATGTACTTTTCACTGATGAAACAACAGTGGCTCTGGAACAGTTTTCAACCATGTCGTTTTATAAAAAGGGGAGATATGTACACGTTACTGAAGCTAAACGTTTAGCCTTTGTCACTAATGTAAACACTAAATAAAGACGTATAGAAATCCCTACGTTACAGACTGTATATGGCTGGTATTGGTAGTTTAAAGAAAAAATACACACCAGTATTCCACTTTCTCCCTAAACATTTTAAGCATCAGAGTCTTACATGTGGTTATTTATTGCATAATTTAATTTTGAAAGCCACTGAGACATCAGGTACTACTGTTGTATGGTACAAGTGTGGTACTTTTAGGGGTACCATGGTACAGAACACTAGTTATTTAAATATGATTGATAGATAAATAGGCCCACTTTATTCATCCTGAAGAAGATAGAAGACATCCTGATGTCTTAACACAGATACTACAGTGCTTAAGTACTACTCACGTATATGTTTCTAGGTTTATATTATGCATTTCATACGGTCAAATTACTTTTGAGCAACTAATAAGAAGCGCGAAACGGTATGCGTTTTAGTTTCGTTTCGTGCTGGGACCCGTGGATTGATTAGAGATATCAAGTACATACAAGTCATTTTTTAAATGTTGTAGTTCGTCTTGAAAAAATGTTACGAGTACATCATCTATCAACAATTACACAGGTTCTGTTTCCATATTGCGGATTTTGGTTACGTAATATTATGTTCTAGATTTCACGTTGTGAATATATGATTTGGGCAAACAGAGCCGCAAAGAAGTACATTATGGGTGGTTGTTTTTTTTTTGCAGTTTTATCTAGAACAAGCGATGCTTAAACCTTTGTCTGATTCTTGTGAAACTATCCACACGACAGTTACAGTACCTAGGAGTTGACTTCAGTGATGTCACTGATGGGATGTTTCTAAAAATCCATCCTCTGTAAAACGTCTTCTCTAGTTGTCCTGCATATGTATTCGCTAATGAAGCTGTGTGTTCTGAGCCTGGATCTCTACATTTGTGTATGAACCAGCTTAGAGGGCTAAAGACAGCTTGTGTTTAAATTGAGTGTAAGGCAATTTATGCTTCTAAAGTCATGGTCAGCATTTTTGTACTGTGCTGTAAACTTGTTCTGTGCCAAGTCACATTATTTTATAGCGTTTTTATAGCGTTATCAAATCCGGTGGCGCGGTGTTAGTTTCCTGACTCCCATGTCACATGGTCTGTGATTGAAACCTGTAATACCGGTTTAATTCGTCACAGCCAGCACTCCGGTTGTAAAGTAGAAGCAGGCGAGATTTCCAGCGAAAAACACCTCCCCCTTCTTCAGGTGTGAGGGTCTTCTGCTCAGAATGAAACGCTAAAATGTAATGTAGGCTCTGAATGGGTTCAATTGTGATTTGGGCTTGATTAAGGTCGCTGCCTTTCATCTAAAACCCTACTTGAATCCTTCTAAACTAAAAATCAGTGTTAGTGAGTTCTAAATAAAGAGGTATCCAGGTAACAGTGAAACGGGCGGACAGTCTGGGGAGATCGCCCGTTTTCCATGTAAATAGTTCCCTGGTTCCGCACCCCTTGGTGTTTCTCTCGCTCTCTCTCGGGTCACCTGATCATTAGCTCGAAAGATTTGAGTGCTTTGTGTATATTCTAATGGTAGTGGGGGCAGGGTGTGTGGGAACAGGTTTGGTTGAAATTGCATTGGAGATCTATGTTCTTCACACCTGAAACATTTTCTCTGAAAGCATTTTCTTCGCTGTTTAACCGATCTTGTTACAGCATGTTACAGTTTACTATTATTAACCATATTAATTTTAAGTGCTTAATGTAAAATCTTGTAAAAATATATTTTCATTGTTCAAATATACATTAAGTCTGACTATCATATAATAAGTTAAATACAAAACTAAAGAAAAAATAGGGTTAAATATAATTCAAAATATTTTGCTAACAATGTTAACTGTTTATGAATAATAAAATGTATTAGCTAAGGAGTAGGATGGCACAGTTGTTAGTATGTTTTTTGTTTTGTTTCTTTTTCATAAATACAACAGTAGTACCTGATGTCTCAGTGGCTTTCAAAATTAAATTATGCATGCAAACCTGTGAACTAGAAAGATAACTAAGCTATCCATCCATTTATAATGGTGGCAAAGTGGTTAGCATTGCTATTTTGCAGCACTGGGGTCCTAGGTTCAATTCCTGCCATCCTGTGTGTGTGGGGTTTACATGTTCTCTCTGGGTTACATGGTTTTTCTCCATATGTGTGATATGACTCCCTCTCGCACTCCAAAACATACTGGTAAGTTAATTAGTTTATGGGAAACCTGGCCCTGGTCTGTGTGTGTTTGTGTCTGTCTGTCCTGTGATGGACTGGCGCTATGTCCAGGGTGTATTCTGCCTTGTGTCCGTTGCTTACTGGGATAGGCTCCAAATCCTCTGTACTGGATAAAGAGATTAGAAATGGAAGTAAAGGCACTGTGTGGATGGAACTATACACAGTGTTAGAAACCCACTATGAAATGGCAGCATCTCACTGAGAATAAAATATTTTATACTGCTGGCTTAAGGAAACAGCCTTTCCACCTCTCTTGCACATCAGTATCCATACCTAGTTATTTAAACAAATTGCCTCTAATTATAAACATCTTAATATGCTGGCTCTGTGGATCCGCATCAGCTATGTTTGCCCATTCCTTCAATTCATGTGCATCCAACACACAGTTCAATGCCAGCAACTACACATAATCTAAAATACAATCCTTATTTCAGTATCTATGTAAACATATAGTCTGTTAACTTCATCATCTTCATCAAAAGTATGCCTAACCCCATTAGGAAGTGTTCTTGTTATAAGTGTATTCCTCAGCTTTCCCCAAACTATCTTCTTCTTGCCAACATCTCTAGTCTTTTATCTTGCAATAACTCAGCCAACACTTAAATCTCCAAAAGCTGCTTGTGTTAATTTCTTTAAATCACAAATATCATGTGTAAATACTGGCCATGTAATACTCTGCATTGTGGAATAATAGTTTATTTTAAAGGGAACTAGAGAAACTAAGAACTAGAGAAATCAAGAAAGGCTTTTTTTCTAGAATTAATAAATGCACATCCTGTTCACTGGGGAAATTAAATCCACACTGAGCAATCTTCAATATGTTCACAATATGACAGCAAGAATCCTATCAGGGATGCATTACACCTGTTTTCAAGTCCTTGCACTGGTTACCTATCAGATTTCGAGTCAACTTCAAAATCCTTATCCTCCTTATGTACTGTCCTACAACTGGTATTATTGATCTCCGAATTATTGTACTTGACATGACTTCATTCAGCCTTTCCTGAACGTCTATGACAGGCAGAGAGAGTGCTGTTTCTGGTGCGATCTTTTACAGCTGACATTTCACTGTTTTAAACGAACAAGAAATTAGATTGCTCATAAATCACTTATTCTATATAAACACAGCGTAATTGCCCTCCGAAAATCTTCTTTTTCTTGTTCGTTTTAGAGACCTTGATCGAAACTGATTTTAGATGTCAGAAAGGATTTATTTTCTCTGTATTTCCTACATTGCTTTGTCGAGATTTTAACTTTATATCTAGGCTCAGATTTCAACTATAAATCGTACAGTAATTAATAGCAGTAAATACTGATGTTTATACATAAAAAAGTCATGCCTTGGAGTATAGACCCCCAAAGGAATGCCATAGACTCAAACTGCAAAATAAACACATACAGAAAGAAAGTATTTGTATTGTAATTGCAAATCCTGGTA
Organism: Atractosteus spatula; assembly: GCF_055471065.1. NCBI lineage: Eukaryota > Metazoa > Chordata > Actinopteri > Semionotiformes > Lepisosteidae > Atractosteus > Atractosteus spatula. Next base: position 623,327 of record NW_028296627.1, read on the forward strand.
CTGTATGAGTGATTGGTATGACTTTCCTCATTACAAATCTCTTATTAGAATTTAAATTTCTCTGTAACTCCAGGTCAGAACAGAGAAAATGTAACTGCCTTAAGGAGTTTACGATTATGAAAAATAGAAGGATAAGCATGATACGTATGTCTTCTGTCATTTTCTAAGTCATGTTACTGAGCACCAAATCTTATTGAGAATATGAATCCATTTAAGGTTTATACCATTAAAGTAACGGTTTATTCCATGCTGAAAATGTTTGTACCAGACTTTTTTGAGGCCTGTTTAATTGTGTCTGAAGTCTGATGTTGTAAATTTTATTGTTAAAAAGATCCATGAAAATGTCACTACTAAAGTTAGCTGGTACTGTTGGTACTGTAAGTGGCAAGTAGAGCTCATATTTTAGATTTTGTGTAGTTGCTAGCGTTGAACTGTGTGTTGGATGCACATGAATGAAGCGACGGACACAAGGCAGAATACACCCTGGACATAGCGCCAGTCCATCACAGGACAGACACAAACACACACACACCAGGGCCAGTTTAAATCTAACCTCAGAACCTTTCTTTTCAGAAGACTTAGTGTCTGTATCTGCTTCATTTTCTAATTTTGGTAGCACCTCTACCTGCTTGTCTTTCTTATATGCATTTACTTTGTAATCTGTGGTCCTTTTATCTGTTTTTACATCTACTGTATTGCTTTGAGATGCCACCTTTAATGGTGATATATCAAATAAAGTTTTTTATTATTGTTATAGGGAAACATGATCAGATTGTCCCTGGTTCAGAAAAAAAAGATCTAAAGTATACTAGTTTGTCACTCTTCTAATTCCCTTTGCTAAATGACTTTTCATACTAATCTGATCAATCTAACTGCCAGTTTTCTGTGCTTTCTCTATCCTGCTAGATTTGCAATTATTCTGAAAATTTTCATCTTGAAATAACTCATTTCTAAATACCTTTTTCACTGTTAACATCTTGCAGCAACTCTGCGACAAAATATACACTCTGACAGTTCATCCTGCTACCAACATTAAATAAAACAAATCTTAAGATTTCTATATTTATGTCTTTATTTAGTGGTTTCATTAGTGACAAAGGCTAAACTTTCTTGGAAAAATGTCTTTTATGTGTTGCGGAAAAAACTGACTTGCTTTAACAAAATATGTTTACAAATCCTTTCACCTGGCATTTTCGTAGTTAGAAATTATGGAACGCTCTATTAAAAGCAAGGGAGTTTTTATGTCCGTTGCAGTTCTTTTGCAACATGAATATAATTATATCGTTATTAATTTCTTGAGATACGCGATTCCATATTATATTCCCTTTTAATCAAATTCTAAAAGTATGCTTGTTGACTCCGGTATCGCGGTAGTTAAAGACTTCGATGCTTAAAATGTTTAGGGAGAAATGGAATACTGGTGTGTATGTTTTCTTTAAAGTACCGATACCAGCCATATACTGTATGTTTAAGTTCCAAAATTAATATCGTTTATGGACTTCACACGCGTTGCAGTATGCTCCTATTCTTTTTATGCTCAGGCACAAAGTAAAAGGGGATGCTTCATATTGCTTGACTAATTTTAAAAACTAAGTTAGAAATGCAGACGCTCCCTCGGTGCGCTGCTCTGGTGCGCCGGCTCTTACACAGTGCCTGTCTGCCGTAAGCGTTACAATATACATACCCAACACTGCTTGTACCCATCTGTCATGCAAATAAAACACCTTGAATTGAATTGAATTGAGGGGAGAGGGGGGGAATACTAAAGCCAATACTGGCTCAATACCCTCGATGGGCTTTGACGTGCTAATGCGTTGGTTTAAGAGTCCGGGTGTGGCAGGCTTCCAATGTCAACTCGACTCGATTGGAAGACAATGAACGTATTTTGTGATATTTAGAAATATAAATTTGTTTGGTGCGAGTGAGGTTTTATTTAATCTCTGACCAAGGGAAACGTTTCATTTTTTTCAAAGAAATGTTTGTTAAAAAATAAAGTCATAGTTCTATGGGATTCAATCACAGACCATGTGACATGGGAGTCACGAAACTACTGTAACACACAGCGCCACCAGATTTAATAACGCAATAAAAACGCTATAAAATAATGTGACTAGGCACAGAAAAAGTTTACAGCACAGTACGATAATAAATGCTGACCATGACTTTAGAAGCATAAATTACCTTACACTCAATTTAAACACAAGCTGTCTTTCTGTATGAACCTCTAAGCTGGTTCATACAGAAAATGTAGAAATGCATTAGCCTGATTATGATTAAAAAACACATAATTAAACACGCGTTTGCGATTTAAATCAGAACACGATTTAAATCAATATAAATGTTTATATTGTAACGCATACTGTCCAGCCTCCATTTCTCTATAAAAATTTACTCTGTTGCACACACACACACAATAGAAGGAGGAACCGCTGTCAGAAGGGAAGATATGTTCAAAATATCGCAAATATCGATCATGTTGCGATATTTTGAAATATAAAAGTCAATTGATTGTCCATAATATCGCTATTCTATTTTTTCGAAGAAATGTTTGTTAAAAGAAAAGTCCGGTACCAGCTGGATTTGAACACACAATCTACCAGTTGCTAGGCACGCACCTAGACCAGTCGGCTACAACACAGCTCGCATGAACAGGCAGGCGAAACAGCCCTACACAGCCCTGTCGCAGCACACGAATACCATTATTAAATTCCTTAGATACGCGATTCCATATTATATTCCCTTTTAATCAAATTCTAAAAGTATGCTTGTTGACTCCGGTATCACGTTAGTTAAAGACTTCAAAGCTTAAAATGTTTAGGGAGAAATGGAATACTGGTGTGTATTTTTTTCTTTAAAGTACCAAGACCAGCTATATACTGTATGTTTATGTTCCAAAATTAATATCGTTTATGGCCTTCACACGCGTTACAGTATGCTCCTATTCTTTTTATGCTCAGCTACTAAGATTTCCCTTCATTGGTAAATTCAATATCTACAACGGGCACAGCAAAGACGTTTTTACTGTAAGTCTTTCTACGACAGACCAACGGACCACGAGTGCCCCTGTCGGTCAACCAATCGCTTACTGCGGTGCCACGCGTCATCTTGCGTCATACTGAGCGACGTCACCTGCGGTACGTGTCTGTGACGCACACTTTGAATGGCTGCATCTGTACATCCGCAGGGGTGTCAAGAGAAAAAGACAGACGTCATCATCTCACCGTCGGGGGCCTCCGAAACCTGATAAAAGAACGGCTAAGCGCAGACAGTCAACTCATAAAAGCTTCAGGTCGACCAAGAAGGGCGTGACACACTGCAATCAACGAGACACGAAACGAGACATTTTAAATATGGCTTTTGTTCACGGCAGGTCTGCAGAATGCGCCAAGTCGGAGCTGGACATACTTCAATTAGCGCCTACCCAAACAAGCATCGAGAAAAGCTTTTACATAGAAGTTCCACCCCTCACGGCCCTAACAGAAAACGCACCTCTGGAGTTCTACGTCGCAGGCAACGGAGAAGATTATTTAGATTTAAACAACACCCTGCTCTATTTGACCTGTAAAATAATGGAAGCAGACGGTCGGGACATTGATGCGGCAGCCCGTGTGAGTCTGGTGAATTACCCCATCGCAGCCATCTTCAGCCAGGTTGACATCACTGTAGGAGACCGATTGATCAGCCAGAGTAACAACTGCTATTCTTACAGAGCCTTTATAGAGTCTGTCCTGAACTACAGTGAAGAGACGCTGAAGATGCAGTATTCAACAGGGCTCTTTTCCAAAGACACAGCCAGGGAACACGAGTCCACAATTTTGGATGGTCCCAATCAAGGGTTCCGAAAAAGAGCATCATACACGACGCAAAGCCGAAAACTGGAGCTCCTGGGTCACATTCACGCAGACCTGTTTTTTCAGGACAAACTACTACTGAATGGCGTAGACCTGAAAATAAAACTCACGCGCAACAGAGATGCTTTCTGCTTAATGAACAACGTCAGAGAACACAAACTGAGCGTATTCTCTGCATCTTTGTTTGTGAAAAGAGTCAGAGTGTCACCCGGGGTCAGACTGGGACACGCCGAAGCACTCCTGACGGCCAACGCTAAATACCCCATAGACCGCGTACAGATGAAAGTCTTCAGTCTGCCTGCAGGGAGCCATGTGTGTAACCAAGAAAACCTCTTTCTCGGACAGTTACCCAAAGTGGTAATTTTGGGGTTTGTGGACAACGCGGCATTCAGCGGCAGTTTTACACAAAACCCCTTCAATTTTAAACACTACAACATTAACTTTCTGGCTCTCTACGCGAAATGAACAAATCCCCACTAAACCGCTTCAACCAGACTTCCAGAATGGACATTGCGTCCGTGAATATTTTAATCTGGTGGTAACATCCGGGAAGCGTCTGAAAGACAAACCACTTCTGGTGGACCGTGAGGAGTACGCACGCGGTTACACATTGTTCGCTTTCAACCTCAGCCCCGACGACGAGTGCACAGGGCATTATTCACTTATCAAAATGGGTAATCTGAGAGCTGAAATACTCTTCGCGCTACCGCTACCCACTACAGTTACCGGGGTAAAGTTAGCTTGAAGTTCGAAAACGATTTTGGCACGCCTGTAGTGCTTTCACGAAATCTCTTAGAGTTACAAAAACACTTGCTTTGTGTATAAAATACATTGTGGATGATTTCTCAGCCTTTACTTTTTCGGTTTTATGACATTTTTTTGACCAAGCACGAATATTCTTTTGTCCATATCTCCGCAATGGAAGCACAGAACGCCTTCAAACCAAAAGCATTTTAAAGACCACGACTTGTGGATATTTCCACACCCTTTACATCAAACTATCAGTGAGCTAATTATCTTTTTTTAAACCTCCGGTTTTTCATCGATGCGTAATTACGCACGAACTGGAACCCGGGGGACCGGTGTGTGCACACGTTCACAACGCGAGAAATACTGTTCAATACGGCTTCATGCGAAAAACCCGTATATGACCATAGGAAGCAGAACAGCGCAGTCTCCCATTACCCAGACTGTAAGCACGGGAATAAAGCTTTGTTTGATTTCTGAAACCCTTCCTTTACATCCTGTTTTCATTCAGGTAAGGGTCAACTATATTCACAATACTACTGACAGCAGGAAGATTAAAATATTATTTTCTCAGCAGCTTATTAAAAACAGCTCCCATGATGTTCAAACCGACGTTTTACACAGAACACTGACACAGCTTTGTGTTCTGAATCTCTTTTTCTCGTGCTTTTATTTAATGTGGCACAATGCACTGGGATAGGGGTATTCTGTTCACAAACCAATAGCATTTAAACCACAGCACCCACAATGCTGCAAGTGTTTTGCACACTAAGCAGGTCCTCTGACTTTTCCCAGCTTTGTTTTGGGTTGTGGAACCTTTCTTTATATTTTTTAGGATTTTCTGAAGATAACACTACAAGTAATACACTGGGATAGGTGGGTCGTCTTCATGGCTCAATAGGATTTCAAATACAGCACCCACACTGCTGTACCCAAGTGTTTTACACACCAGACAGGCCCCCGAACCTCGTACAACCTTGCTGTGGCTGTGGCCCCTTTCTTAAATTTTTTATGATTTTCTGAAGATTACACTACAGCTAATACACTGGGATAGGTGGGTCGTCTTCATGGCTCAATAGCATTTCAAATACAGCACCCACACTGCTGTACCCAAGTGTTTACACACCAGACAGGCCCCCGAACCTCGTACAACCTTGCTGTGGCTGTGGCCCCTTTCTTTATTTTGTAATGATTTTCTGAAAATAACACTACAGGTAATATAGTGCCATAGGTGGGTCGACTTCATGGCTCAATAGCATTTCAAATACAACAGCCACACTGCTGAAACCAAGTGTTTTACACACCAGACAGGCCCCCTAACTTTATATAACCTTGCTGTTGCTGTGGCCCCTTTCTTTATTTTTTTATGATTTTCTGAAGATAACACTACAGGTAATATAGTGCCATAGGTGGGTCGACTTCATGGCTCAATAGCATTTCAAATACAACAGCCACACTGCTGAAACCAAGTGTTTTACACACCACACAGGTCCCTTAACCTTATACAACCTTTCTGTGGTTTTGGCCCCTTTATTTATTTTTTTAATAAGAATTTTAGTTTTTCAATATGGCACCATTAGACAGGCGGTAAATGGGGATTGGGGGGTGCTATTCATGAGTCAATAGCTCTTCAAGCACAACAGCCACAGTGCTGCAACCAGGTGTTTTACACCAGACATTTCCCCTAACCTTATACAACCTCGCTTTGAGTTGTGGAACATTTCTTTATTTTTTAATGTTTTTTTTACTGTAATCAAGTGTTGTGCTCACTAGGCAGGCCTCCTGACCTTTCACAGTCATGCTTTGTTGTGTGCAACTTTAATTATCTTTTTAGGATTTTTTGAACATGGCAACTTCCACCGAGACGGGTGGGGGGTGTGGGGGTGCTCTTCAATAGCTTTTTCATCTATACACACAAACGGATGTAACCAAGACACTCAGAACCTGTCACGCAGGGGCTGACTGCTGAGGATAGGGATCCAATGCAGTGCCCTTGGTAGGGTTGGCGCGAGACGCAGGCGTAGTCGGAGTAAACAGGCAGGGGCCCGAGTCCAGGAAGGCGTAGTACAGGCATAGGCACAGAATCGACAGGCGAAGGCGTAGTCGAGGGACTGGCAGGGGTCGGAGTCCGGGAAGGCGTAGAAGTTGCGTCGGTAGGCAGAGGCGTAAACGAAGAGACAGGCTGGGGTCAGGATCCGAGAAAGCGTAAAACAGGCGAAGGTACAAAATCGAGTGGCTAAAGCGGTTGTCGGAAAAGCGGGGTCGAGGTCCAGGGGAGAAGTCATAGTAAGGCAAAGGCGTAGTTAGTAGGTAAGCTCCGGGAGAGAATCTCAATCGTGAGCAATGACCGGGGGACAGATGAGGGTTTAAGTAGAGGACTGATTGACATGTGCACGTTTGGTATGGGGAGAGCTCAAGGGAATGCGGGAGCGCTTGCCTGCGTGAGGGAGATTCATGACAGAACCAACAGAATCAACCTGAACTCATAGAAAAACAAGAATGCCCCCGAGACACCTGCATCCCCCTCCTGGACCACTCTGGTATCAACACCCCCAAACCCATCCATACCAGCTAACAAGACTCAGAATCGGTGCAACCCTCCAACCTGGACCAAGAGCAGGATGGGACAAGACCCTGCACCACACTACGTACACAGGTTTGTATTTTTGGGTGAAGATGAAAATGTCTAACATAGATTGTTTTGGTTCTAGCAAACAATAAAAATAGTTGTTAAAATCCAAACACACATAATGAGATCACTCTCTGTCAGTATGTGTAACATTCTGGGTCTGGGCTCCTCTGTATTTGGGCTAAAGAGAGTTCAACAACATTATTAAATGCACTGACATCATAATCTGACAAGATCCATTGTTTTGGGGAGACTTGACCACCCACTGTCCCCCTGGTATCGTGAAGCTCATTGTCCTTTAGCTTTCCAAAACCAGAATCACTTGGGACTCCGGGGGGATCGATGTATGCAAAATATGAATTCCTTATGCAAGAAATTGTATATGGTCAATATAGCGATCACATCTTATCAGCAGATGGTAATCTCCAAGGAACAAGTAATAGGTTTATTCCATGCTGAAAAATGATCAAATGATTGATGAACCCAAGTGATTTGAAAGAAATGTTAAACAACTCAAAGCGAGGTTGTATAAGGTTAGGGGAGCTGTCTGGTGTGTAAAACACCTGGTTGCAGCACTGTGGCTGTTGTGCTTGAAGAGCTATTGACAGGTGAAGAGCACCCCCTATCCCCATGTACAGCCTGTCTAATGGTGCCATATTGAAAAACTCATAAAAAAATAAAGATGAATAGATGAAAAAGCTATTGAAGAGCACCCCCACACCCCCCACCCGTCTGGGTGGAAGTTGCCATGTTCAAAAAATCCTAAAAAGATAATTAAAGTTGCACACAACAAAGCATGACTGTGAAAGGTCAGGAGGCCTGCCTAGTGAGCACAACACTTGATTACAGTAAAAAAAACATTAAAAAATAAAGAAATGTTCCACAACTCAAAGCGAGGTTGTATAAGGTTAGGGGAAATGTCTGGTGTAAAACACCTGGTTGCAGCACTGTGGCTGTTGTGCTTGAAGAGCTATTGACTCATGAATAGCACCCCCCAATCCCCATTTACCGCCTGTCTAATGGTGCCATATTGAAAAACTAAAATTCTTATTAAAAAAATAAATAAAGGGGCCAAAACCACAGAAAGGTTGTATAAGGTTAAGGGACCTGTGTGGTGTGTAAAACACTTGGTTTCAGCAGTGTGGCTGTTGTATTTGAAATGCTATTGAGCCATGAAGTCGACCCACCTATGGCACTATATTACCTGTAGTGTTATCTTCAGAAAATCATAAAAAAATAAAGAAAGGGGCCACAGCAACAGCAAGGTTATATAAAGTTAGGGGGCCTGTCTGGTGTGTAAAACACTTGGTTTCAGCAGTGTGGCTGTTGTATTTGAAATGCTATTGAGCCATGAATTCGACCCACCTATGGCACTATATTACCTGTAGTGTTATCTTCAGAAAATCATTACAAAATAAAGGAAGGGGCCACAGCCACAGCAAGGTTGTACGAGGTTCGGGGGCCTGTCTGGTGTGTAAAACACTTGGGTACAGCAGTGTGGGTGCTGTATTTGAAATGCTATTGAGCCATGAAGACGACCCACCTATCCCAGTGTATTAGCTGTAGTGTAATCTTCAGAAAATCATAAAAAATTTAAGAAAGGGGCCACAGCCACAGCAAGGTTGTACGAGGTTCGGGGGCCTGTCTGGTGTGTAAAACACTTGGTTTCAGCAGTGTGGCTGCTGTATTTGAAATGCTATTGAGCCATGAAGATGACCCACCTATCCCAGTGTATTACTTGTAGTGTTATCTTCAGAAAATCCTAAAAAATATAAAGAAAGGTTCCACAACCCAAAACAAAGCTGGGAAAAGTCAGAGGACCTGCTTAGTGTGCAAAACACTTGCAGCATTGTGGGTGCTGTGGTTTAAATGCTATTGGTTTGTGAACAGAATACCCCTATCCCAGTGCATTGTGCCATATTAAATAAAAGCATGAGAAAAAGAGATTCAGAATGCAAAGCTGTGTCAGTGTTCTGTGTAAAAAATCGGTTTGAACATCATGGGAGCTGTTTTTAATAAGCTGCTGAGTAAAGAATATTTTAATCTTCCTGCTGTCAGTAGTATTTTCAATATAGTTGACCCTTACCTGAATGAAAACAGGGCGTAAAGGAAGGGTTTCAGAAATCAAACAAAGCTTTATTCCCGTGCTTACAGTCTGGGTAATGGGAGACTGCGCTGTTCTGCTTCCTATGGTCATATACGGGTTTTTCGCATGAAGCCGTATTGAACAGTATTTCTCGCGTTGTGAACGTGTGCACACACCGGTCCCCCGGGTTCCAGTTCGTGCGTAATTACGCATCGATGAAAAACCGGAGGTTTAAAAAAAGATAATTAGCTCACTGATAGTTTGATGTAAAGGGTGTGGAAATATCCACAAGTCGTGGTCTTTAAAATGCATTTGGTTTGACGGCGTTCTGTGCTTCCATTGCGGAGATATGGACAAAAGAATATTCGTGCTTGGTCAAAAAAATGTCATAAAAACGAAAAACTAAAGGCTGAGAAAGCATCCACAATGTATTTTATACACAAAACAAGCATTCTCGCAACTCTAAGAGGTTTCGTGAAAGCGCTACAGGCGTGCCAAAATCGTTTTCGAACTTCGAGCTAACTTTATGTGCTCAAGGGGGTGTGGCCGTAAGCGAGAGCAAGGCTCGCTGGCACCCTTCTTATAGAGAGGACAGCTCCGTCACCTCTTTTACGACGCTGCTTTTTTTCCCTTGCGTTTTTCTCTTCTTCCCACGTTCTCTCTCTTCACTGCCTTCGTCCCCGCTCTATTTCACTTCAGCCTTTCACTCTTGCTTCCTTCCAATGAGGACGGAGCTGCGGGAGAAAGGGCGCTATAGAGGATCGCTGTGGAGAGCTGCTGCTGTGCTTTGACATCTGAGCTCTGTGGAAAACGATCTCAATACAATTCTGAAAAACGCGACTCCCCGAACGCCAGCCAAACAAGTCTCCACAGCCGAAGCGCTGTGTCTCTTTTCAGCTGGCGATAAACCTTTCCTCCATCCTTTGCGGACTTGTAAAACTGTTCATGATCAGAATAAAAAACGCTCAGGCTAATACAAAAGCACCCGTGTCTCGCCAAAGCTCACAAATGAACAGACGGACAGGCCGCACTGCACGTGTGAACAGGGGAATGAGCGAGCGAGCGGGGATAGGGCGCCTCCTGCGCTTAAAGGCTTACAGCACCTGGCATTCCCAGGCGGTCTCCCATCCAAGTACTAACCAGGCCCATCCCTGTTTAGCTTCAGAGATCAGACGAGATCAGGCGTGCTCAAGGGGGTGTGGCCATAAGCGAGAGCAAGGCTCGCTGGCACCCTTCTTATAGAGAGGACAGCTCCGTCACCTCTTTTACGACGCTGCTTTTTTTCCCTTGCGTTTTTCTCTTCTTCCCACGTTCTCTCTCTTCACTGCCTTCGTCCCCGCTCTATTTCACTTCAGCCTTTCACTTGTAGCGGCAATGGTTGTTAATAAGACAGAATTAAGTGTTGCTGTGCTTTTTCTAATGAGGCCCCATCTCTCTGTTCATCTCTGTGATGCAGCCACAGAGAAACTATTCATGCAGGCTGATTTAAAGATGTTTTCTTTTGATAAGGGACAGCTCCCAAATGGGGATGCACTTAGCTAAGCCTAGCTATCATGATCAATGGTCATCCATTGGCGCCTATCTGTCTAGGGTGTGCCAGATGGACATCTGGACTGCATTCCTAAGTGTCAGGAGTAAGTGACTCACATCTCACCTTGATCAACCAATCAGGGACTGGTAGGGCCGAGTAACCCACGTGGGACTCTGATGCCCATGGAACTTTCAGCCAATGAACGAGCTGAAGTTCCTCCAGCTAAAAACAGGCAACACAGAGGGCCTGAGAGACTATTTCCTGGACTTTTCTAAAGGGAATTCAAAGGAGAATTCCAGGGCAGGACGGCCCAGGAGCAAAAGGCTCCCAAGGGCAGGACATTCTCGCAGCGCGCCTCCTGACCATCCTAAGACTCAGCCCGGACAACCACGGAACGGCCAGTGTGTCCGAGTGCCAGAACTTTCCTTTGTTCTAAGAATCTAGAGCGGAGGTTGCCAGAGAGTAACCAGAGGATCCACCTGAGGTAAGCACCAGCAGCAAGCCTTGTGAACAGGTCGGAACTGTGGACAGCTGAATCACTATTCAGAACTAGCGCTTCATCAGGAATGAACCGGTCCTCTTCCTGACTTGCTGGGACCCACAGTCATCTTTTCTCCTGTGCACAAACTTTGCTAGTTAAAGCCAACACTAACTAGCCGGTCAGTGATCATCTGCAGCACAGCACAGCCTGGCACAGAGCCAGAGAGCCCGCAGGAGATCTGAATCCCCAGAGATTGGATGAGTATTCAACTTCAATGCATTACAGCTTGAGAATTCAATTGTTATCCCAACCAGTTGATATCAATTTAATTCCTAAGAGTTATGTACTTTTTTTTAGTATCTAATGTAGAAGTTGTAACCAAGTTCACTTTATGAAACGATCTAAATGAATGATATACTGAACGTATGTCCTCTCGATATATGTAACTCTTTGTAACTGATTGTATATATACCTTTTGTATTCTGATAACCCTCTCAATAAGATCTGTTAGGTTTATATGCATATTTTATGTATTAATAAATGTATCCTCGTGTATTAGTACCCGTGTGTGTGTGCGTTGTTTGAGTTATATCGCATGGTTGGATTCTAAGGCCATCAAAAGAATCATTTTGTGATTTACGGCTACAATTAATAAATGTCCCCGTACATGCCCAAACCCTACAGAACTGGTGCCTTCAGAGAGCACACTACATTTATTGGCATCCCTGGACGGGCTATGGTAAGACTGAAATGAGTCAACCAAGCGGAATAATTCAATATAAAACACCACGGGTTTCATACTCAACAATACAGTGTGCTGAAAGCCGAAAGGAAAAAAGTTCCCCTTGCTCTTTAAGCAGTGCTTGATTGTTTTGTGATCTTTTGCGATCTACTGGGTTGATTGCATAGTTGATCTTGTGGTTTTCTGTGGTAGAACTGTGATTTCGTACTTAAAAGTAATACTCTTTAAGTTTAACGATGGTTGCTAAGAGGTCTGAATTCAAGTCGCTATTAAGCACTCTCTCTAGCAGCGACAGGTCTGACCACGATCTCCGTCATATCTCCGTCAGCGGAGAAGCTAGGAGAATAAACCTCCATTCTCTGAGAGAGCTAGCGAAGGACATGTAGAGATTTGACCCTGCAGTGTCAGAGAATAATATCGAGAGTTATATTCAAGACCTCAGGTATACCCTGCAGTACCTGCCAAACGCTACAGAACAGGAAAAAGTATTTCTGGTCAGGAAAACTAGCAGCAGAGCTGTACATGAGTGGATGGCTAGGCAGATGAAGAAAGTCTGTGATGACTTTGAAGAGCTGTGTCAAGCACTTATCAGAATACAGTGCGTTTATTGACCCGACTGCCGCGATAGCCGCCGCCCTTAACATTAAGCACGAGAGAGCAGAGTCCCCTCGCGAATATTACGAGAGACTTAGATGAACTTATTTTGCAGGGCGAAATGATGAGGGTTGTGAAGAGAACACACATTTCAAGGGTTTATTCATTGCGAATCTCCACCCGTCAGTCAGAAAGATGATCTTAATGCATACAGATGCACAGACCATGAAAATGACTGATATTAAGAGATTCGTGCAGAAAGCCTGGGAGTATGATGTCCAAAGTCGCTCTGAGCAAAAAGCTGTTAAAGCGACTGTGTTCGACGTCAGAGCCAGCAGGGTTAATTCCCCCCTGCTCGAAGGAGCACAGGCTCCTGAGCTGGCTAAGCCCCGTTCCAAAGCAGGCACACAGGACTGCACCCAGCGTCCTAAGTTCCATGAGAACACCGGGGAAGGGAAAGGGCTAGATAAAGCTGAACAAAAGGATTCAGTAGCCGCCCGCCTGGCCAGGCTTGAACAAGTTTTATTAGGACATAGACAACCGCTCCCCAAGGCTGCCGGAAGCGTGAATGAGCTGATACTCTCCACTGGAGGAGGCGGAGACCCGCCCCCTCTCCCTCCCTCAGTCTATCTGATTGAGTGGAAGGGTTCCTGCCTGGATGAGGTCAGCCACTTGCAAGCGAGTGCTGACTCCACCCCTGAAGTCACAGAGCAGGCAGTAAAACAGAGAGGAAAAGCAGGAAGCTTTTACCTCAAGGCTGCCATGGGAGATGTCTTACACAGTGAGACATTGATTGACACTGAGGTTGAAAGGTGTTTGATGTCATACAGCAAGCTCAAACGGGTAGAAAAAGAAAAGGGCATGCGACTCAGAGAGGAACCTTTGGTGGATCACCAGAAAGGCAAGGTGTGGAAACAGGTCAAGGTTCCTAAGCCTTCTGTACAGAAGGAAGGGGGGCCAAGAGGCAGACTGTGCTCACACAGTGCCTACCGAACACTGAAGCCTATGTGGAGATTCCTTCTGTTCCCTCTGGACAAGAAATAAAAATATTTTCTTGTTCCCTTGATATACAGGGAAGTCATGTCCCGGCTGAGGTCACAACAGCCTCCATGCCACAGGAGCGGTGCTCCAAGCAGCCGCCTGATCCACCAGGTAAAGCACACCCCTTTTACATCCCTAAAGAGGAGCAGATCTCCCCACCTGGCGATGAAAAGGAGCTTTCCCTGTGCACCCTGGCACCCAAGAGGGGTCAGGACCACCACCCTGCAGTGGTGGAAGGGATCCAGATGGCAGGAGAGCAGGTTGGTGATGTAGCCCTCACCCTTAGCCCTGAGAGGTCCTCTATTAGTGAGGATCTGCTTGAGCAGCTGTCACGGGGCCACCGCCAGGTGCCCCTGGTGCAACATTCACAGGTTAGAGAGGAGGTCCAGCTGGACGCTGAGACTACTGCGCTGTGGACACACCTGATCCCAGATGCCGATTCCCTCTGCTGTGACCCAGGGAACCTGCAGTCAGGTAACATTATTTTTCACAACTACCAGATAGTGAGTGAGACTGACCTGATTGTTCCTGCCTCAACGGCAGGGTTTCCAACACACCCAGTCCCCCGGAAGGGACAGGGAATGAAAGCCGAGCCGGTTTTCTTACAGCCACCAGCTCAGTCTGTCCAACCAGTCCACCAGTCTGAGTCTGACCAACAGTGGTTCAGCCAGACTGGAGCTGGATGGTCAAGCCACCCGCCTGTTAGTGCAGAACACGGCAAAGAGGGGTATCAGAATCCCCGCCCGCACTGACATGGGCCTGGTGGGTGATAGTGAGTTCAAAGACAGTGAACTAGCTATCCCACTGCTGGGGCAGCTCCCTGAACCCCTAGCGAGGGAAGGGGGGAGCGAGCAGGTGCCCTACACCCACGCCCAGCGAACGATTGTAAACATGCCGATAGAGGGATTCCTCAATCAGGAAGTGTACAGGGTTGACCTGATCAGTGAGAATAGGGTAACAATTCCAGATCACTCAGGTGCTCCAGATGATCACTCATCCGAGGGTCAGGCATGCTCCACCGCTGCACCACCCCCTGCAGGGTTCCTAGAGCACAGGCATGAACAAATTGAAAAAGCAGATGCCCTGGAAATGGAGGAGGAGCATCAACAGCTGCGTCAGATCCCCCCAGATTTCCAGGATGTTGGTGCCCAAGATGCCACATGGCATACTGAGAAAGACATGCTGCGCCAGCTTAGAAAGGCGACAGTCACTCAGAAGGAGATGACTGAGATCAGCCACCCTAAAAGACTTTTAGGAGGAGACTCAGCCCGGACAACCACGGAACGGCCAGTGTGTTCGAGTGCCAGAACTTTGCTTTGATCTAAGAGTTGAGAGCGGAGGTTGCCAGAGAGTAACCAGAGGATCCACCCGAGGTTAGCATCAGCAGCAAGCCTCGTGAACAGTTCGGAACTGTGGACAGCTGAATCACTATTCGGAACTAGCACTTCATCAGGAACGAACCGGTCCTCTTCCTGACTTGCTGGGACCCACAGTCATCTTTTCTCCTGAGCACAACTTTGCTAGTTAAAGCCAACACTAACTAGCCGGTCAGTGAGCATCAGCAGCGCACCGTTGCAAGCCGCACAGCGTGGCACCAAGCCAGAGAGCGCGGATTGGACAGCAACAGCCTGCAACTGTTTCTTTGTGCCCGCAGGAGATCTGAATCCCCAGAGATTGGATGAGTATTCAACTTCAATGCATTACAGCTCGAGAATTCAATTGTTATCCCAACCAGTTGATATCAATTTAATTCCTAAGAGTTATGTACTTGTTTTCAGTATCTAATGTAGAAGTTATAACCAAGTTCATTTACGAAACGGTCTAAATGAATGATATACTGAACGTATGTCCTCTTGATATATGTAACACTTCGTAACTGATTGAATATATACCTTTTGTATTCTGTTAACCCTCTAGATAAGATCTGCTAGGTTTATATGCATATTCTATGTATTAATAAATGTATCCTCGTGTATTAGTACCTGTGTGTGTGCGCTGTTTGAGTTATATCGCATGGTTGGATTCTAAAGCCATTAAAAGAATCAGTTTTGTGATTTACTGCTACAATTAATAATTGTCCCAGTAAATGCCCAAACCCTACAGAACTCGTGCCTTCAGAGAGCACGCTACAATCAATATCAGCAGTGTTATCACTACCGAACGCTAAATATATATCCTGGTAATAATTCATGAGTTGTTCGTTAGAAAATTGTTTAAGTTTTTTTTTAATATATTTTCAATACCAGACAAAAAGTCGAAAGTTTCAATTTCATGCAACTGATGAAATCTCTCTTCGATGGAAGTTATAAGTACAGTACATCCAAAATACTGCGGAATCAATCAAATTTACATGTTTCTTGTGGATCCAGAAGATCATTTTGAGACTCAAAACATGCCTGTCTTTTCTTTTTTCGAGGACGAAGGAGTAGCAGCAGGAGTAGCAGTAATGGCAAGAACGTGTTTAGAGTTCAGCACTTCTCATTTTTAAAGCAGAGCCTCGACTCAGAAAGCACCGCCCGCGATAACAGAAATTGCAGAATTGGTCTGTTCATGCTGCCTTCACGCTTTGAATTGCTGGCATTTTCTGCAAGTTCCTTTTTGAGGGTTCATGAAATTCCTCACATTTGAGCCAACACTAAAATATTTCATTCGGGGTCGCCTAATTCATAGTGCAAACCGAATCTACAGGGGAATGCTGTGGCACATGAAGCCATTTATTATTCTGTTGTGAGGTGTGAGGGGCGGAATGCAAATCGAGTTGGTGAATAGAAAATGAAACAGGAGTCACTTCTTGAGCTACGAATTCCAAAAAGTATGAAAACCTGTGCATTTTAACAGTGCAGAATACTCACAAATTGCACTGAGTTGCTTGCTTTCTTCTGCTGCTTTTATATTTCAGTCATTCACTGTCAGCTAGCACTGGAACAATTCAAGAGAGGTAAAAACAGAAGCTGTCAGGAGTGGGATTTGAACCCACGCCTCCATTTGGAGACTAGAACACCCAAGCCAGCTGGAAAGACACACATCCTTGAGGCTGGCACCTTAGACCACTCGGCCACCCTGATAAGCAAAAGCAAGTGGTGTGCTGAATGCACCAGTAGTTGACTAAACTGAGATTCTTCCCTGAAATTATTTGCTTGCGAAGAGCCAAGTTGCCTTGAATGGATCTTGGAAATCAAATATACGGATGGATTGTTATTCGGTTGTGAGTTTTGAGGGGCGTATTATAAATTGAGTTGGTGAAAAGGCGCTTTTTGTTAGTCTGTCGGGAGGCTGCACAAGGTGTTTAGAGGGAGAACTTCTAAAAGACAGGCTCTCTATGTTTAACATCAAGGCAGATTTTTTTTTTCTCAATGGAAATGCTCTTTGGCGCTTTCAGCTTTACGTACTGTAGGGAACAACGTCTGCCGAGATCACTTTTGAGCCAGTGCACATGGTAAAGTGCCACCAATTACATTTAATATTGGCTGTGGTAGCGAGCTGCTTTTGTTTGTGAAGCTTTTACTTCTTTAAGCTGAATCATCGGCAGGAGTAGCTTATTAAATCTTTGCTCATAGCGCTCCATCAGAAATACATTGGAGGCATTGGAGACCCACTTGGTGTTACCACACCCTGCCAATCCCTGATTGGTTGATCAAGGTGAGATGTGAGTCACTTACTCCTGACACTTAGGAATGTAGTCCAGATGTCCATTCGGCACTCCCTAGACAGATAGGCGCCAATGGATGACCATTGATCATGATAGCTAGGCTTAGCTAAGTGCATCTCCGTTTGGGAGCTGTACCTTATCAAAAGAAAACATCTTTAAATCAGCCTGCATGAATAGCTTCTCTGTGGCTGCACCACAGAGAGGGAGAGTGAGATGGGGCCTCATTTAGGAAAGCATAGCAACGCTTAATTCTGTCTTATTTATAAGCATTGCCGCTACAGCTGTAAAGTTATTTGGCAAGCATGGACCTCTGAGAAGGAGTCTGAATCCATCAAGAAGACAGGAATTCTAATATCGCACTGCCGTCTTGTGTACAAAATATTTGTTCAGCTCTAACGTCTGTGTGCGTTGACAAGGCATCTCAAAAGGACGTATTAAATAAGAAAATGATCCTTTCTGTTACCATTCCTGTGGATGGAGCGTTGTTTCACCCTTTTACGTTCTACAATATTTACAGACAAGGTTTTATCACTGGAGTTGTACAGAACAAGTGTGCATCAGTCCATGAAAATCATCAGTACTGCTGTTTTTCTATGTATAGTTTAATCAAGAGCACTTAAAAGATGCAAACGATGGATTGTGTTCTGGGAGCACCTGCACATCTCTAAGTCGCTTCCACAGCCTTCTATGTTGTGGATGTAGCTCAGTGGTAGAGTGTATGCTTTGCATACTGTATATGAGGTCCTGTGTTTGATCCCTGGCATTTTCAAGTGCTTTATGGTACTGTGCTCACATTGCAGTCTTCTGTTAAGTGAGAACTCTTTGCTTGTGTTCATAGAGAGCCAGGTTTACACAATTAAACTACAGTGTTCTCTGCAGTTTTAAATGTACCACCAAAGCATTTAGTTCTGTTAAGTACCAAAGAATGTGAACTAATTTAAAGTCACATTCAGGAAATCCAGAGAACGTCTTCACACTTGTCGTGGCTGTTGCAGAAAAACCTCACCCGGGATGTTGAATCTCACCCGGGATTTCTTGAGAGATCATTCACCAAGCGAGTCCTCCCTCTGGACTCCGCACTGAGCTGAAAGCTGCACGAATTCCTCACTGCGTGTCCTGTACTGTGTAGCACAGTGACAAGAACGCCTTGAGTTTTTTTCCGTATGTGAAGGAAAATGCAAAAGAGCATGAAAAGTATTGATGGTATAAAATATCCATGGTACAACTCAAGAAAGAACTGACGGACAAAACAATGCCATTTGATGATTACAAGAGAAACACAACCGTCCGAACATGGGCTTGGATCCTGAACGCTTGCCTTAAAAGACAAAGCAAAGGATATAACCTGTAAATGTCTTCATGTCTTACAGTTTATGAAATAACACAATTTCATCCTTTCTTAATAATTTCTTACTATTGATAGATGCTTTTTTGAATTTTAACAGAATCACAATTACAGACATTTGGGGTTAAACTGTTATTCACATACTCTAACGAAGAGAAAAGTTAGTGTCTTCCGGTGTGTGAGCCCATTTCTCAAAAAATAAAAAAATAAGTTATAAATATTGAATTGTTCTGTTTTGTAGGCTTGCATAGTCTTATTCATATTTCAGTTAAACATTTTCTTCTGTAGTAATTTCATTTGATATTATATTAATCCTGATTTACAATTTTTGGACATGGTTCATCTTAAATAATTTGTAATTAGTTTGTGTTTTGGAAAATCGCGCCCAGAAGCTACTAAAACTGGTAATGTTTGCATAATATGTAATGTAATAGTAGCATTTTGGGTGGGAAAACAAAAGGCATTTCTTGGTATGAATCCCAGCACTTCATAAGCGGCGTTCGAGGATTTCTCGCTTCAGATAAAGCTGTCAATACATCATAGATTTTTACTCAATCAATATCAGCAGTGTTATCGCTACCGAATGCTAAATATAGATCCTGGCAATACTTCGTGAGATCTTTGTAAGAAAATCCAAAAAACTACAGAAGCAATCAACGTTTCTTTTGGATCGAGAAGAGGATAATTATGAGACTCAAAATATGCCTGTCTTTTCTTTTTTCGAGGACAAATGAATTATTGAGGTGTAAAGATGGGTTCAAAACTAAAATCATCTGCTATTGCTGCTGTTTCTTTGATAGTTTCTTCAAATCCTTTAATTGATCATTGATATCGAGGAATAATATTATACAAATTGTGGTTTTCTGTTAATTGCCAATTTTATTGTAATTACATCTTCGTTTACAGATGTCTTGCATGTATCACAAGGTATAATAGTCGCCGTGTGTCCTCAGTTAAAATGTTTTAAAAAGTACGACAAAAGTTCAATATGCTTAACATCATTTATGGTTATATCTATATTAAAATGAAGGTAAATATACCAAGATATTAAAAAACAATTTTACAGTTCCAACCTAATTATGCTTGTGAAGTTTTCCAATAAATCCGAACTGTAATTTTGAAATATTATTGCTGAGAATGCAAAGAGAATACAAAGATCAAATTCAATGAGTGAAAATACAAAAGTAGTTCACTAAACTGAGTTTCTTCCCTGAAATGATTTGATTTGCTTGCAAAGCACTAAGCAGCTTTGAACAGATCGCGGGAATCAAATATACAGATGGGTTCAGAGTGTGCTTTCCAACTTTTGTGTAACATTTTCCTTTGATAGGGCAGAGTTGTCTTTACAATCTGGGTTACATAAAAAGGAGTGACGTCAGTACAAAACAGCTTTCCTTCTTGGGGAACAACGGTTGTGTTCCATATTTCTATTTTGGTTTCAAGATAGCAATTTAGTGTGAAACATAAAAGCCAGCTGGATAAATCTCTTACACGTCATTTACAATGGCCTTTCAACTAATAGCCCGTGCAGGGATCAAACCTCAGCTAATGGTACGAGTTGCGTAAGGCTCTGCAACATGCAGATAAGAAACTAACCTCTGCTTCTTCATTTTATACACAGTGAGCTATATTTGCGAGCCTACTACCCCCTGCGGGCTCTGTATTTAATTGTGGTACAAGACCGGCTGTGGAGATGAAGTGAGACGGGTTTGTACATTAAAAGGCTCATAGCGTCCTTGGGAGGGCTCAAACCACCACCCTTTTGGTTAACACCCGAGCCACAAAGACTCATGTATATCTTAACACTCCTCGGTCTCAGTGAAAGTGATACACTCCGCAAAATTTCCGGAGATTAATTTGTTTTTAAAGGAAAATCACCAACAGCAGCCGAGATCTACTGGAGTTTTTCATTCTATACTGCGATTTCTGAAGGGTACCCTGTGAAAATACGAGTTTTGACGAGAAGGGATGGACATATAAGGTCAGAAGGCTTGGGGAATTGAACTTTAAGGTGAAGACTGCGGGTTCAGCAGCAGCAGAACCTGATCAGTATCAATTGACTCCGATATACTTTGAAAATTAACTTCGGGATTTAGAGTCAGACGTGCTACCGTCGCACCATGGGGTACTTAATTAAAAAAAATAGAAAAACAGTCAGTGTTCCTGGATCTGTTATCGAGAACAACACCTGGACAAGAGCTGCGCAGAAAGAATAAAATGTGGTCTGGGATGAAGAGACTCTCTTTGGAAGAGCGGTGCTCTTCACAGGAGAATTTTTTTGTGAAACTGATTTGTCTCCTTTGGGGAATTCAACTTAGCTGATAGTAGTGACCTCGTGGCGCAAATGTAGCATGTCTGACTCCACATCAGAAGGCTCTGTGTTCAAATTATGTCGAGGTCTGCTTTTAGTTTTTCAGGTTCTGCTCGTCCTGAACACGGAATTCACACCATGTAGTTGAGTTCTATCTGTACACCACATAGATAATCTAAACAAAACAGAGCCCTACTGGACATGCAGTTAGGATCTCACAGAGCGAATACCCTTGAACACAAGACAGAAGGCACAGTTCACATCTGCGAAACATCACATCCGTCTTTAGAGACAGCTACATCAGAGAATGGAATCCCGGAAGTTTCAAATAACTTCTTTTAATACAGGTTCAAGCAAACCTGAAAGTTAGGGAGTTTCCGGACACTTTTGTTTTATTAAAAAGTGTCTGAAGCCTGAAAATGTCATTTGAAAAAAAATTCATTAGACATTAGCAGGTACTTTTTGTAACGATTTGCTATTTCATGCTGGAAAACAGGAAACAGACCCAACGTTTGCTTTCAGGTACGGTTCATTACATAATAGACATCTACTACTGAGAAGCTTGAATACAATTTACACGAGCCAGGTAGAAGTCGAACCTACAATCTTATGATCCGACATCAGATGCGTTATTTATTAAACCGCTGGTATTTCACATAACCTGAATTCCCCCATAGTGTGCTCAGTGCCGCTACTAGTAATACACGACGCCCTCTAAAATTTCTAAATGAGAAACATGTGTTTTCTGAATTTTTATGAGTTTTAAAATATAATGTCTTTAAATCAGACAAAGGGTTTATGTTTCGCACTGAAATTCCGATTGATTGAGAATTCAAAGAAAGACTGTTTTCTTCCACAACACCGTATAATTATCGCATCCACCAGACTCTCCAACTTCTCCAGACCTTGCTGGGTGAGCATTTGCTTCGATAAATTAGGTCACGTATCATGTTAAATCACTTCTTCTCAACACAACATTTCCTGGTGCACGTTTTCTCTATGAAAAAAAGACATTTTTCCCTTGCACGATTTCTCGTTTTTTATCAAAGCGTACAGAAAGAAAAAAGAAGAAGAAATAGTGTTGCAAAAGAACTCTGTCGCCCTTGGGAGATGTCAAACGCATTGGACATGAAAAATTCCAGATAAAAGCCAGTTCTCTTCGTTTCTCAGTGTCGGGGCTGCTACTGTATGTAAAAGAGGCAATTTGCTCTGAGAGCAGGTTCAGCGCTTTCTGAACGCAGATGTCTCAGAGCGGTGTGTCCAAGTATCTGTAAAAGGTGATGGTCGTCCTGTCACCATAGCTTAGTTGGTTAAAGCGCTTCTCAATTAAACAAAAGAACCTATGTTCAAATCCCAGCCGTGTATTTCTTCCTATCTTGTAGTACAGAACGTACCATTTTGGGCACTCACAAAGGGCTTGATTTCGTTAAATGCATGTGTTCTGGAAATTCTGGAAAACTTGTTTTTGATTAAATTCACACAGCTTGCGAAACATGAAATTCAGTTCTTGGTTATCAGTGCGGAAGAAATATTACCGGCTGGCAAAAAGAACGGTAAGAGATTTTTTTTTGATTCGAGAAAAAACTCCACCAGTCAGTTTCTGTGGCGCAATCGGTTAGCGCGTTCGGCTGTTAACCGAAAAGTTGGTGGTTCAAGTCCACCCAGGGACGGGTTTCTTTTGTGATGTAAACATTGTTTTCGCATAGGTCGATTGGATTTCTCAGCTAAACCATAGCCATTTTAATATTTGTAGGAAATGCGACTGTTCAACACGTGTCAAAAATGTCCAATAATGCCCAACATCGCAACTCCCCAGAAAACCATATTCACCCAAGAAAAATGATCCTCGAATCGTCATTTATACTCCCGTCACATCCTCTGCTGAAATATTTTAAAAATACAATGCAGATTTGTTTGAGAACTTGACAAGCATTGTTTTGTTAGCACTGTGCAGATGGATTTTGATATTTTGACATATTTACCTTAATTTTAAACTGTAAATACTGTACAATCTATTGTAATTGGGTTGTAATATTAAAATATGTTAGCTGAGGATGCAAAGGGGTGAAAGGGAAAGGTCAGAGGGTATAGTAACAACAAGGTTAGGATTGGTGGAGGTGGTAGGGGTGTTGATGGTTTTTCTCTGTAGAGGATGATTGAGTTTTTTATCCTTCTCTGAAGTGAGAAACTGGAAGAGTTGGGAGTTGAGAGATCTGATGAGGTTAGTTATAGAAGGAAGTTGATGTGGAGCTGTTAGCTGTAAGAATTCCTTAATTTCTTTGATGTTGTCATCAAAGATAAACTGCAGTCAGCAAAGATAAAAAGAAAATTATCTTTGCATACTGCCCTGTCTTTCTAACACCTGAAGAAGGCTCCACGGCCAACACATTGTGTTTCCTTTCTTCTCTTTTCAGCATGGAATAACCCTTTACTTGTTCCTTTGCAGCCTACGAATGCTGACGCAGCTATTCACCTGATATTTAAATTTCCTATAATCACAAATATGAATGTCCACTGTAGGTATTTTTTTCCATGATTATTTATTCTGTCATTGAAGCATATTTTATGTCATACCGAAGTGTCATAATCACTGAATTTTTTTTTTTCATTTAGAAAGTAAGAAAATGATAAATCACTATGAATTGCATTTAGCCTGTTCTGATCTAGATTTTCTATATACTTTAACATGCCATGTTCACAATGTCACAACTCAGAAATGCAACAGTGAAGTGTTGTAATTACCAATGTACATAGTGTCGGAACATTGAGATGTTTTGGTAATGAGGAAGGAGGGACATGCCATGTTCACAGGGTCATATTTAAAAAAATGGCACAGTAAAATTTCCTAAAGTTCAGGATTTTGATAGTCTGTTCCATTGTCTCTCACACCTCAGTGTCAGAATTTTTAGATGTTTTTATAACCAGGGGGTAGGTTTATAGCAAGAAGCAGAAAGTGCCATCACCCGTTGCTCATCCTCGGTTAACCATATATTCTCATATGCCATGTTCTAAATGTCCCATTTATATTAAAAAGTTCTTGTAAAATGCAAGATTTTAAGACTTTTTATGATCAGAAGGCAAGGTCGTGGTAAATATGCAGAAAGTGCCTGTGAACTTATGTTTTGCCTTCGTCTTATTGACTTATTGTGTTTGTGTTATTGTGAGTTTTGAAAATTGGTTTACAATTTTCTGAAATGTGTTTCACACAGAAATGTTATTTGGATAGTCACTACTTACATATTCCCATTTACTGAGGATAAATACAGTAATCCATCCCGATTAGTACTTTTATAAATTACTGTAAAGAGCCATCTACAGGCGAAAGGCAGCATAACATCACAGCAGCAGCATTTAAGGCAGAAGAAGAAGCTGGCGAATAAGAAGCCAGCTTCAGCCTCGTTAATGCAATACCATTGGGTGAGGTGGAAAAATATTTCTTGCTCTGAATCCTAACATTTTTATAGGAGGTGTTCTAGTACTTCTTGCCTCAGATAAAACTGCCAATACATCACTTATTTCTACTCCATCAATAGCAGCAGTGTTATCGGTACTGAGTCCTAAATGTACGTCCTGTCATCATATAAAATGTCGAAAGTTTTGACTGCATTCAACTGATCAAATTTCTCTTCGATGACAGTTATAATTTAATCAAAAATACATCAGAAACAAATTTGCACTGTTTTGTTTTTATCCAGAAGAGCATCATCATGAGACTCAAAACATACCTGTTTTTTCTTCTTTCCAGGAGGAAGGATTGTTCAGATGCAAATATTGGTCCAAAATCAATGTACTCTCCTATCACTGTTGCTTCTTTAAATCCTTCATTTGAACGTTGATATTGAGGGATGATATTGTACAAATTTTGGTTTTCTTTTAAAGCAAATTTTATTAAAATATGAGCCTCTGTTATAGTTGTCTTGGAAGTTTTGCAAGGTATAATAGACCCCCTTGTGCCCTCAGCTAAAATATGATAAAATACAACAAAATGTATTTACATAGAACAGCATTTATGGTTACATGTATATTAAAATTAGGATAAATATACAAAAGTATTAAAATACAAATGTACAGTCCTAACATAATCATGCTGTCCAACTGTCTTTTTTGCTTGTCAAGTTCTCCAACAAATCTGTGTCATAATTTTAAATATTCTAAATAAGGATGCAACGAGAGCATAAATTAATTTTTCTGCCAGCCGTTCGAAGATCAAAGTCCATGGATAAATATGATGTCCTTGAATGTTGGTCATTATTGGCCATTCCCAGTGATATTGACTTACGTACTTAATTGTTAAACAAAAACATTCACATTTCCTGCAAATATCAAGTGGGTTAAGGTTTTGCTAAGAAATCCGAATAAGTAGAGATGAGGTTTACATTGCAATAATGAGAAGTGCATTTCTGGGTGGGCTCAAACCACTAACCTTTCAATTAACAGAGATTCACGTGTGTCCCTTTTCTCCATTTGCAAGCTTCTGATTAAAAAAAAGAAAATAATGCCTCTTTCTTACCAGCCTGCGATATACAATGCAAGATTTGTATTTCAGCTTTCACAGGCTGTATGAATTTCATGAAAAGCAAGTTGTTCCAGAAAGAAAATGAAAACTTGCATTAAACAAAATGAAGCTGCACATAATCATCCATAGTGATACATTTTGTAAGACAAGACAGGAAGAAAGGCACCGCTGGGATTTGAACGCAGAATCTCCTGTTTAAGAGGAAGCATGTTAACCAAATCAGCCAAAGTGCCATCAGTATATCAACACTGTGTCTGCGTCAGTGATTGCAGCTGACTGTCACTGGAGCACAGTTCATCGTGAACAAGTCAGCCTGCATAATGAGGGGGAAGAGACTGACCTCTGTGATGCAGTATCGACCAATACTAACCTTCTCTCCAACTGTTCTCTGCTGCATTCTGGATTAGCAGGTAAATATTGGTTTCCATGAATGTGTAGGGGTTTTGTGGATTTACTGGGACAATTATTAATTGTAGCAGTAAGTCACAAAATGATTCTTTGATGGCTATTAGAAAACCGACCTCGCGGGTTAACTCATTAACGCACACACACAGATACTAATACACTTATTAATACATAAAATGTGCATATAAACATAACAGATCTTAAGAGTGTGGGTTAGCAGAATACAAAAGTTATATATTAAATCATGAAGAGTTCCAAACCAAGAGGGACATACATTCAGTATACCATTCATTTAGACTGTTTCGTAAATGAACTGGGATTACAACTTCTACACTAGATACTCAAAAGCAAGTACATCACTCATAGGTATTAGATTGATATCAATTGTGGTTGAGGTAACAATTGAATTCTCGAGCTGTAATGCAGAATGTTGAATACTCATCCGATCTGTGTGGATTCAGATCTCCCGCGGACACAAAGAAGCAGTGGCAGGCTGTTGCTGTGTGCAATCGGCGCTCTCTGGCTCGGTGCCAGGCAGTGGCCGGTGCGGCTGGCGAGAAGGAGAGGAGGGAAAGATTCCTGCTGCGATGCGCTGCTGATGCTCTTTGAAGACCGGCGAGTTAGTGTTGGCTGAAACTAGCAGAGCTTGTGCACATGGAAAGTGACTGCGGGTCCAAGCCAGTCACACTCTTTAGATGGGAAGAAGACCAGTTCGTTCCCGATGTAGCGCTAGTCCTGAATCCTGAGATTCAGCTGTCGACAGTTCCGACCGTAGTTCACTCGTTGATCAGGCGAGCTTTGGCGGTGGAGTACCGGTGGTTCACGAGGCTGTCAGCTAGGCTAACCTGGGGCAGATCTTTTTGTTATGCATGGGCAACCTCTGTTCTCGACTCTTAGAACAAAGTTAAGTCCTGGCACTCGGACACACTGGCCGTCACGTGATTGTCCGAGCTGAGTCTGAGAATGTCCTGGAGGGGCACCTTCTGGGCATTGTGCTGCCTGTTTTATCTGGAGGAACTACGGTAGTTCAGTGGCTAAAAGTTCCGCAGGCATTCGAGACCCATGTGGAGTTACCCTGCCCTACCAGTTCCTGATTGGCTGATTGAGGTGGAGGATGAGTAACAATGACCTCTGACCTTAGGGTTGTAAACCTTGGGATGAGACTCTCCCATGGAATCTCCCAGACAGTAAGGCGCCAGAGATGACCATTTATTAGGGTGGCTGGTGAATCTCAGCCTTGGGAGCTGTTCCTTATCAGGAAACTCTATCAGCTAGAAAAACACCTTAAATGTGAACCAGATGGAATGGCCTCTCTGTATCCAGCTGCACTGAGATGAGGGAGAGAGGGACTGGCAAGGGAGCAGCAAACTTAATTCCTGTATTTTAAATAAGCCTTGCCTCTACAGAAGTGTCCTTAGAAGAAAAACATCTTCTATGATAGTGGTACAGTCCATCACGCCCCTCCTATAGCCTTTCAAAGAGAAAAAAAACTGACAACAAAGTATGTCTATGTGTGGTAATCAACCAGGTCTTACAAACATTCTTAAACCCTTCCACCTCCTTTCATTGCAAATGATTTGTACATGTTAGAAGGTTAATTTTGGCTTCTGATATTATGGTGGATTAAGAGTCCTAGAATCTTTGTAGAAGTACAAAGATGAAAGAAAGGGCAGTGTAATCATGGCCAAGAGAAGGCAAATGTTGGACTATCTGCTTGGAGTGAATGGAGCAAAACGTAGGCAACTTCTTGAGCAGAACCTGCTTCATCCTTCAGACTGGGGTTTCTGAAGATCTGTACATTTGAACTTTCAAAGTGACTAAAGTAAAGGAGTGTTCCCTTTTTACCACATAATTCTCACAGATCAACACTAACAGAGAGCCTATTTCCAGCCAGGATTCAATCACTGTCTCTCAGGCATCCCAGCAGTGGATTTCATGACTTCAGAAAGCCATCTTCACCAGTGGAGAACTCAATGCTCTGAGGTTTACTGGCAGAGTCTCACACTGGGTAATGTTAGATGTTGATAAATAATGTCCTATGGAATTCTACTATTGATAAATTCTACTATGGAACTGCGATGTGTCCTGAAAAAATCTTCTATGATAGTGGTACAGTCCAGCACAGCCTTTAAAAGAGAAAAAAAAACTGACAACAACAAGGTAAGTCTGTGGTGTAATCAACTAGGTCTTGCAAACATACTTAACCTCTTCCAGCTACCAACATTACAAATGCTGTTTACACATTAGATGGTTATTTTTGGCTTATGATATTATGGTGGATAAAGAGCCCTGGAATCTTTGTAGAAGGACAAAAGACGGAAAGAAAGGGCAGTGTAACCATGGCCAAGAGAAGGGAAATGTTGGGGAGAGCTTTTTTCATACACTTTTTATCAGTTTTTCCAGCCCAACAAAGATCAACATATATGAGCAGGCGTCCTGTGCCAAATCCAATCTGCCTTCCTTCCAAGCATACAGGAATGTGAGTGAATTAAATATTGACATATGAAAATACACAAAAATATGCAATCACACATATGCAGTTTGAGCAAACATAAGACAATAACCAAGTACCACAAACTACCAGGCATCTAGTATCATTAGCAGTTCAGGTGGGGAGCTGTGTCAGCATGTGTAGGCTGCAAAGGAACAAGTAATAGGTCTATTCCATGCTTAAAAGAAAAGAAAGAAAACACAACATTTCAGCCGTGGAGCCCTCACACCTGAAGAAGGCTCCACGGCCGAAACGTTGTGTTTTCTTTCTTCTCTTTTCATCTAGTGTCATTAGCCTTTTAACAGTTCCTGTCAAAATAAAATAGAAATGGATAACATTCTAGAGAGAGTTTGAAATACCAAGGTACAATTTAAACCATATTTCTTCCACTACAACCACAATATTTTGGAGAGATCGCTGAACCTCACTGTTCTGGCATGTCCGTTAGCCTCCGTCCTGCTTCAGCAATGAATGCAGCGGGGCACATTCTGAGGGAGATGCGGTCAATCAGGTGGCAGGAAAACCACGCTATGCTTTTTTTTGAGATCATGAAAAGGACAGGAAGCCATGTATATGTGTGCAGCTGGATATGTATTTGCAGGTGGCGTAGCAAATTCTGCTGAAGCCCCACTGCCTGGTGTGGACGGTAGCTGTGCATGTTGCAGCAGAATTGTGCATGTGAGATCAAGAGGGCATGTCATGTGTTTCAGCACTTCACTCCCTTCCGGTAGCTCGTGATTCCCTGAGTCCAAAAAATTTGTAAGTTCTTTAGATAACCTGTGGACTGATCTTTCACGATGAAGAATTCCTTAAGAAGAATAGATCTCGGCCCACCGTCCCAATGCCTCCGTCTCAAAACAGCAACCTCCCACTGCCCTTAGTCTGCAAGTCTTAGTCTTCGTTACCTATTGTACGAACTGAAATTTTGTGCTCATCAATTTAACGCTCTTTCCACGCCTTGCGCTCTCTGTGCCTCGCATATTTGTGGAGCTGTCTGCTCTTCTTTCTGTTGAAGTACTCAAGTTACGGGGCATCCTGCAGACTATGATGTGCTCACTGGCAGCTTTCAAGATTTGAAGGGAAACTACGAGCTTGATGGCTCAAGTCGAACGAATGTGATTGTTAAGCAATTGATGATCAAAAGCACGTCTTCTAACAATTTGTGAGAGTATTATCAGCACTGTTTTTACTCCGATATACTTTTCACTTGCTAAGCTGACAAATCGGACGAGAAAATGCCGGAGACGCACTCAGTGCAGACTGAGGTTGGGAAGGAGGCGTGGCCCTTCAATGCTTGACAACTGAAGGACGTTCTCTCCGCAACGGAGGAGCACCTGTCAGAAGTCGCAGAGGCTAAAGGAGAGCGCCTGGCTCCCGGTGCTCCAAACTCAGACCTGGAGGATGCGGGCATCGATCCCGCTACCTCTCGCACGCTAAGCGAGCGCTCTACCATTTGAGCTAATCCCCCTTGCTTCAGGCTTCTCTGCATCATGTCTTACCGCCTCTGCCCCTCTACAGGGCACCGCCCACTGCCCTTGGTCTGCAAGGCAGTCCTTTCAAGTGCGATGACGACGCTGGGACCTTCGTTGCCTATTGTACGTGCTGAACTTTTGTGCTCATCAATTCAATGCTCTTTCCATCAACTTATCTTGTCTTTTGACGCTTCGTGTTTTGCGTTCCTTTGACTATCGCCATATCGGATGACTGCAAACACTGAAGTTCTTGCTTACGGAGTGTGGAACATTGTTTTCAAGTGATCGCTGTTCTGCCATGTTGACGCCGAGTGAATCTTTCTTTGGCAACATGGGCAGGCTGATAGCAGCGCAAATTTCTTGACTTATTTCTGAATGTGAATGTTGTTTAGAAAAGGGATTTGGCGTTGCTTCTCCCCCGTGTAAAGGTCACGCATTCCAGACGTGGTTATGAGCGAACAGTTGCCGCAAGTGTCTGAAAAGAGCAAGAGAGGAAGTGGCCCTGCCCCGAAACTCACAACTTTCTGATGATGAGGTTATGAGGATGCGAGAGGTCCCTCATTTGTAAGGAATCCACAGTAACAGCTGCTGCCCTGTAGTCGTTGGTGCAGTGGGTGACTAAGCAGAACACCAGATGATATTAGAACGTTCCTGAAAATAGTGGAAATAATATCCTCAGTCAGAAATGAACTTGCATCAGTCGCTTGAATTTTATTGTAATATTTCCCTAAAATTGCTTTAAAGACACACCAGAAATATACACAGTGAAGTTTAATTAATTCTTGTTTATTAATCAGTGCAATTTAACAATGTATTTTAATGTCTATAAGATTCGATATTTCAGCTAATAGATGTAGAGCCTTAATATGCAATAGTGAATTTTCAGAATTCCTGGGGAGCAACAAGAACAAAAATTAAATACATATTTAAATTCAGTGTATGTCTTAAATGTGATCTGGCCCCTCTGACTGTTAATTTAATAGATTTGTTTAGATTTTCATTAGGATGGTACTCTACACTTTTGAGAGTGAAAAGGGATAGGATTTGGGGATTCCGAGCATAACGTTTGTAGGCCAGTGTAAGGACATGTCCTCTTTTTAAAAGTCATTATTTAAGACAGTTCTGAACAGTCTCACTTCTCTCACTCACTCACAAAGTCAGAGGAGCAGATTGTTTCAGGTCATTTTAGTTCACTGTAGTTACAGAGGTCTCTCCTGTGTAGCATTTTTGACTTATAAGTAAAACAGAAATTATATTTGCAAATTAATTGTATTTGCAGCTCTAAAAAGATAAACTTCAGAGACTTCTGTAACAGACCTTTTCAGGTCATTTTAGTTCAGTGTTGCTTCTCTGACCTTGGGAATGAGTCTTAGGAAATTCAGAACAGCGTGTTGCTCGCCTCTCACTTGCTCTGCGGACCAGTCCAGTAGGAGCTGCACAGTCACTATGACGTGTGCAGTCCTACACCGCCTTGATATCAACAGGATGAGCCTCCTCTTCCGTCTGCAAGACTATCAGCACTCTGGCTGTATATTACTGGACCACAGCCACAGGACAGAGAAGGGGCAGTGTTCCTAAGAACTTTCATGAATAATCACTTTTAAAAAGACATAGAAGGTTCTTTTCTTGAACGTACGCTTACATTTGCCACCACAACTTAATTCTCTGTACCCCTAAATCCCCAATATCCCCACTTTCCTTTCAAGTGTAGAGTCCTGGCACCCTTTCAAAGTGCTAGGCGGTGCAGTCGGTTACAAAATAAAAGAAATTCCTTTATTTAGGCATCGTCATTCCCCGACATTTCCTTGGCCCAGTGTACAACATTGGACACACACCTTCGGAAATGTCTAAGAGGACACATTTTGTGGATATCAGAGATGAACCGCTGTTAATAAAGACCCTGGCCTTCACAAGCACTTGAATATTCATTCAACCTCTGGGTGAAGCCATTTCCAATTGGGGCTCCTTCTGGCCAGTACCTATTCCTACAAGTAACTCCAGTCATTGGGATGCTGGAATGACAGATGACCCAACTGGTGATGTGCTTGCGTGAGCCTCAGTTAACTGGTGTAATGGGATACCAGATTACAGCGAACAATAGTCTGCAACTTTATTTCTTCTGCCACCTGGAGATAATCAGGGACTTTACCAAGCTCCCTCGGTAACAACAACATAGTGAGAGCTATTACAGCAATCTACAGCTAGTCCATATTAGGAAAGCAGGACGAATGACCAGAGACAGTTCATCACATCCTTTTACAGAATACATTTGGTTACAAAACAGATCATGACCCTTCTGCCCTTTCTATTTCCACATAGGATCCAAGAACAGTGTAAGATTGCAAGGCTTAAGGGGTTGTTTCAGACCTTGCACAGGGAAATGTAAATATAATTAATATTCATATATTTAGAGGTCTCAGGTTTTGCAGTCTTATTTTCCAATAATAGAAAAACACAGAGACAGCAGTTAATTAGTACAAGTACACATCTCATTTCATTTCAAGTACACCTGTACTTCACCGGGTGCCAACAGCGTCCGAAAGCGATGGTCGAATGGGGATTGATTTCTGTTGTTGTGGTACGTGTTGCCAACTAAAGTTCAAATGCTTTCTACAATCTTTGGCTGCACGTGGATCATGTAGGTCAAAGAAATGTGTCATGACTGAGGATGCCTCTTCTTCGTGTCTTCGAACAGCTTCCAGTCCATTTCGTCCAGCAGCCAGCCCGGCGGAAGAACATACTGGATTCTAGGGAGCCACGCGATGGCCCTTACACAGGCGACGACCAGGCAGGAAGAAGGTTTCAGCAGATGAGACACGGGTCTGGAGATGTCCACCTTCACCAGGTTACTCAGGCGCCCCAGACAGTGGAACAATTCCTGCCAACCTCTTTCTGTGGTGTTGATGCTGTGATCTATAATGAATTTATGAAGTCCAAGGAAATGGCCATTTTGAGTTGCCTTTGCTAAAAAAAATATTTATATTTATTTATTACATGGAATAAGATAACATAAGATCACTTTATTAGCCATATACAATTTCTTGCATTAGGAATTTGTCTTTTCGCATACCACAGCTTGCCTTCCATGAGACAGACAGACAGAGAGAATCTTGGGGTCAGAGCCCAGGATCAGCCATTGTACAGCGCCTCTGGAGCAGTTGGGGTCAAGGGCCTTGCTCAGGGGCCCAACAGAGTAGGATTCCTCTGCCAGCCACGGGATTTGGACCAGCAACCTTCCAGCCACAGGCAAAGTTCCTTAGCCACAGAGCCACCACTCTGTCCATAGGTTGAATACAGTTGTGGTATCGCAGCTGTAGGTAAGGACAGCTAATCAAGCATTTTAATTCATTTGAATGTCATTTCCAGGAACGTTTCAAAACAGTAGTATCAACCAAGATAATGTTTTCCTGATAGATAGGTTTAAACAATATTATTTTTTGAGAATACTAATACTACTAAGTTTATATATATTTCTAATAAAAAAACTTCAATTGCATTGAAAAATAAAATGCACTTTTGTTAGAAATAGAACTACTGTTTTATTACAACACAGTCCTAAATTAATAGGATAACAATTCTGGCATGAAGCTTATCAAAAATGAGAAAAAGCTCTATTTTATGATTTCCTATGCCTGATTAAAATAACTAAAAAAACTCACTTTATTTAGATATTTTGAATGTTTTATAAACAAACATAGAATGTATCCTAAGCAATGTATTTGAAAAATTACATGGAAAACAAAACATATGATAAAGTAGAGAGTACTGTTTCTGAGCTGGGATATTCTGGTATTCCTAACCAGAATATCCAACACAGGGTCGCAGGGGAGCTGGAGCCTATCCTGGCAAGTAACAGGCGTAGGGCAGGATACACCCTGGATGGCACACCAGTCCATTACAGGGCAGACGGACACACACTCACAAACAGCAGGGCTAATTAACCTACCAGCATGTGGGTGGAAGCCCACATCAACACAGAGAGAACATACAAACGCCACACAGAGAGCATCTTAGGAACTGAACCCAGGGCCCCAGCACTGACAGGTTTGATTTAGCTCTTATTTTTACACCATTTGAAAATCATACAGTAGACTTGTCATAACAAGCACTTATTCTGTTGTAGATCTATTCTAAACATAAAGGATCTCTGTACAACTTACCAAATGTGACAAGACTGTCATCTTTCAAACAGGAGTGCATTCAAAGGGACCTCAAGCATGGCAGAGTTTGACAAACTTTAATAATCATCTCAGCTGCCTTTTTAATGCCTTTTCCAAACGGCAGATGCAAGACTTCAAGGTTTTTAAGTTTCTGCAGTGCACAAGGTGAGAACACAGATAATTAGCAGCACTTATTTACTCATCTCTTTTTGGGACGGCCTATCCCTTCAGGACATTCAGTCTCTTTACTATACATACTGTACAAATATGCAAGAGGGGAGTGAGTCAAGACAAACTTGAGGTTCTTGTCTGGACCGCATTTCCCAGAATGCTGTGGGGTGTGAGCTGCTGCCCGCTGTCACAAGACCTGCTGGTGGAAGATTATTGGTCAGGTGTCAGATCACAAAGAAGGAAGCTCAAGCTTCCAAAAGTCAGTTGCTTTGCTTTCTGCCATTTGAAGTGAAATGGAAATCTAATAAGTAAATTGATTCTTAAAATGTAGAGAGCTTTAGGAAAATATATAACAAAGTACGCACTGTTTAGGTTACTTTAGAAGACAATGTACCAAAACAATATATGCTGTCTAGGTCATTAGATTAGCCGAAAGTAACTGATAAGCTTTGAAAAACAAATCTAGTGGTGCTTCTTCTTTCGTTTTTATGATGTAATCTGTTTTGTCTTAGGGAAAGGGGAAGTGTTAGAAGGGACAAAATGCTGAGCTTTCTCTTACAGCGCAACATCTTATAAAAACCCTGTACTGCTTGTAACAAATTGAGTCTCTGATGCACTTTGCAGAGTGGCAACAGGGCTCCCAATATTGCAATATTGAAATAAAGACCTTACTCAGGTAAGAACTCTCTCTCGTGGCTTCCTTGATAGGTATATTTCCATGACAATTTGGGGGCTCGTCCGGGATCACAAACCTGAGCGCGGATGGCTGCTGAAACTCCATCCGGACCCGGACAATTTTAGCAAATTGGATGAACCTAGGGGGATAAACTGTTTATCCTTCCAGAGACGCATCTGGAGAATTGGCAGCTGTCTGACGTCAGTAAATGATCCTTAAAAAATTAATAGTTTGAAAAGCGAGCCACAGGGGTATTCTCTTCGATGAGTCAGGGACTTATAACGGGTCTGGGACCCGGCAAGTCTGGGACTCGTGAAATGAACATATCTTAACACAGACGTGTGGTGTTTGCTCTGCGGAGTAGTTAATGTGATAAGGTTCAAGAAAGGCACCGTTCGGTAAAAATGGGACCGACCAGACGGCAGATCCTCTGCTAGGCTTTGTGCATCTGAGGGACCAAGAGAAAGACACAGAGGACAGAGCTGCAAGGTTCTGGAAGTGTTTAGTATGAAGAGACTCAGGGAAACACATGTTTTTTGTGAAGAGTCACAGAGAGAGAGAGAGAGAGACTGGAGTTAAGAGTTGTTCAGTTCTTTGAGGATGGCAATTAGCTTAGCTGCCCACTCCTGATAGTGAGGGACTGAAAAAGAGCTAGGTTTTTACTTTGGAGTTTGTTTTTTATTTCCCTGCATTATAAATAACCAGTGCTGTTTCTGAGCCTAATGTCTGTATTTGCGCATGTCTGTTTCTCTGCATTAGCCTGTGTTTAAAGACTGTTACAACAAGTCCAATGGACAGTCAAATGTTTTCATCATTTGGTTTTCCATCACAGGGCACATATAGATGCCAGCTGTAGATACTTAAATGTTTTATAGACACACATGCAATACAATATCTGTGCGATGTATTTAAAAAAACTGATAATTCTGTCAACCAAATTCATCCATCCATTTTCTAGCCATGTTATCCAGTACAGAGCTGCATGGCAGCTGAAGTCTATCCCAGCAAGAAACACGTGCCTGGCAGATACATCCTGGATGTATCTAGATGTGCACATACCTATATAACCTACCACTGTGGGAGGACTGTGGGAGGAGACCAGAGCATCTGAAAGAAACCCACACTAAACCGGAGAGAACATGCAAACTCCCCACAGACAGAACCCTGGTCCGGAATTAAACCCAGGGCTCCAGAACTGCTAATGCAATGACAGGCAATGCCAATGTCCCAGCAATACACCCCAGGGAGCCACCGTGCCACCCATGGACAGAGCAAGCTAATTGGTTTTAGGTCAACACAATCATGCCCAACATCCCAAAGAAATTGGAGCTGAATTGCAGAGCAAACAATCATTTTGCCTATATTAAAAAAGTCAAAGAACTTAAGATCAAATCATAAATATGTTACAGTCACATTGTCACTAAGACGAGCCGTTCACATGAAAGCTTCAATAACTCACTGAGAAGTGCCTGGCTTTTTAGAAGTTAGTTTCCACCTACTGAAAGCTGGCGTTACTTCACACAGTGTCAAACACTTCATCACACAGCTTCAGCACTTTCAGATTTGTTAATCTCCCAAGCTCTACAACTGAGAAAAAAACAAAACATTACAATTAACAGAGATCACAACGACAACTGTTAGAGTGATTGTTTACTTGATAAAAGACCTCTTACCTTTTCTCTTCTCTTATGTCCAGAAATAGAATACCTTCTGTACAGGTTGATCTGTGAAAAGGTTGTGCAAGGCAAATCAACCTAAAATCACAATTTATTTTACCTTTATTCACACACTGTAAAATCCGTCCTCCAAGTGAAAAACAAGTGGTCAGACGCTCTGAACAGTAATTGCAAATGAAAATGAAATAATAGAAACACTGGCTGGACATCTTCAGAATGAACAGTGAAATGTGAACCAAAGAGGACAGAAGGAGACTATGAGAGTGCAGAACAAGATACCCAGGCATGTTGTTGAGGATAATGCCCTGGATTCAAGTGTTTCGTAGCAAAAGCAGTTAACTAGTCATGCAAGTAACAGTCTTATATTTCTAGTTGATTTGGGATGAGCTGTAGACTTTTGTTTTTTTGACATGATTTTGTCAGTAATACGTGAAAAAGTCTAGGCCGGGGTGACTAGTTTTGATAACCTCTGTAAAACCCGCTGGTGTGGATAAGAACTGCTAGAACAACAATCTGGAATATGATGCATCAGAACACGGCACAGACTCATTGGCAGAAGGAAATGGCTCACCAAAACCTGAGAACCGGTAAACGCTTTGCAGCCCAGTCTGAGCTCCCGCAGGCTAGCGCAAGGCAGGGGGCTGATGATGCCTTCCTATGCAGGACAGGAGTCACTTTCCAATACAAAGCTGGACAAGAGTGGGAAATGCACGAAAAGTTGAAACAGAAACAAAAAACCAAAAACCACCCATCAGCAGCTTCATACTGTTACTGGTGCAGACGATGACTGGCCACTCCTCCTGAAAACCACAGCCTCTGGTTCTTTCACCAAGAAGGGCAGTGCAATCACGTTGCAATAATACAGAAGGAGTTTTCCCAATGTTGTAACAGAAAGAATAAGGTTCTGGATTACAAGACGAAGTTAATTGCATGCAAGGAAAAATAAAGCCGAAGTCTTGTTTCCCACAAGAAACAACAAAACCGAAATATTGTTCAAAGTGCTGGTACAAACTTTAGGTTTATATATCCTTTCCTTTCCGCTTCTGACATCGCTCGTTATTATGGTAAAGAGGGGAGGTCACGTGTTTGGCCAGTTCACAGCTTTTTGGCCAAATGATCAGGGATTAAGTCCCCAGGGGGTTCCCTAGCTCTCCTAGCTTGCATCTGGAATCCTTATCAGTTAACCCCCTTTCCTGCCATAAACTTCAGCTTGTTGTTTAGAAGTCTAATCTTCATACAGAAAGGACTTAAAATTAACCCCGTCTTCACATCTTACTTCATTCCCCCCTTATAAAATATGGCATACTGATGGCCCCACACCTCATCATCATACACACATTCTTTTCACATTTTTTTCTACACACATCTATTAGAGGCCTCAACCTGAATTCTCCCTCTTCCCCAATAGAGGTTTCACAGGGGTCTCAGACTCCTGCTCTCCCAGTGCCGCTCATCTGGCATCTGCACGGGTGTTACCTTGAGTTACTGGAATTCTTTATTTATCGTGTTATTTACACCTTACTTCAACTACTTCAGTCGGCAGCTGTAAAACTACAAATCAGTTCAGAGACAAAGGTCTTCCTTTCCTACCATAAACTCCTGTTGCTTAGAAGTCTAATCTTCAAGCAGAAAGGACTTAATTTAACCCCCATCTTTACTTTTACTTCACCAATAATAATTACTGTATATTGATTTGACCTCAGCATTGGCCTTACCTTGATTCATTTTGGTATTGGTATTCTTAATTTATCTGCTTGGGCCTTTTCAAACAATGCTGTGACAACTCCCAAAGTGCGCTCTATTCCTTCGGCCTTTCACTTTCCATCAGCACTTTTGTAAGACTTACATTTTGGTTATTTGTAAGCTTTAATGTAGCTTCTACTTGGCACATACTGTCGAATTTATAAAGGGAAGTTTGTAGTTGATTACATAAATGAGTTTGGAAATTTAAGATGGAATGCAGTTAAGGCAGATATTTAGATTCATGCAGCAATATTTTTTGCATTCGTATTGCTCCAAGGAACACATCTGTGCGGTCATGTTAAGTGTTTTTAAAGACAAAATGGTTTGATGTTTTAGAAGAAAATGCAGTCCAAACACTCATATTTGTTTGCTCTGGCACAATATTTTTGGAATCATGTTTTGATCAGCTTCCCAGTCTTGGTCAGGAGTAGCCATTCATTCCAACAGATCTTTGTTAGTCTGACTCATCCATCCATCCCTTTTTCTAACCACTTATTCCAGTTCAGGGTTAGGGTTAGCCTTGTAGCGCAGTGGCCCTGGGTTCACTTTCAGTGCTGTCTGCATGGAGTTTGCATGTTTTCCCTGTGCTCATGTGGGTTTCCTCCAGGTGATGCAGTTTCCTCCCACAGTCCACTGGCAGTGCTGGTAGGTGAACAGACTCCGATCTGAGTGTGCATGTATGTTTGTATCTGTCTGCTCTGCAGTGGGCTGGCATCCCATCCAGGGTGTATCCTGCCTTACCCCTGTTGCTTGCTAGATAGGTTCTGGCTTCCTCACGACCCTGTAGTGTATAAAGCACTTTAGAAAATGGATGGATGGATGGATTAACCTGATATTACCTAATATAGTGTCTTCCTGTTGTATGGTAATATTCAAGTACAGTTGCCTTAGAGTAACCACCTTGCTGAATCCAACTGGTAGGGCACACAAAATTCCTGGAGATGGACCCAGTACTAATTTCAGTTCCTCCAGTTTTGAAAATGTGTCCATTTGACGGAGTAGTAATTCTGGAAAATTAGAAAA
This sequence comes from Atractosteus spatula, assembly GCF_055471065.1. Classification (NCBI taxonomy): domain Eukaryota; kingdom Metazoa; phylum Chordata; class Actinopteri; order Semionotiformes; family Lepisosteidae; genus Atractosteus; species Atractosteus spatula. The sequence goes on from NW_028296627.1 coordinate 662,667, forward strand.
GGCGGTTTATTCATTAAACTCTAAACTACTAACAGCCAACTTTCTGTAGTAAAACCGTGTTCAATATTCGTGATTTCGCTTCTTTGCACAAAAGTGTTATAAGGTTATACAATGTTATAAGGCACAGCTGCGTTAACATGACTTAACATGATTCTGGAGCAGTGCATCCTGGGTAATGCTTCAATTGTTCAGTTTCCTTCAGGAAAGCGTTAGAAGTGGCTTGTATGTGGACCTGTTACCAGAGCAGTGCCTGTGCGCGACTCAGTGTTGTGTTGCCAGATAAAAGAAATATTATTAAAACAAATATCTTCCATGAATCCCTAAACTATCAGTTTCAATTTACTTTCCTGTCAGTTATTCCTGTGAGGTAATAAGCGTCATTACAAGGCGATAGTGCTGCATTTTTGAACAATAATAAAAATAAGATCTAAAAGGAAAGAAAATGCACACAACAATGAAAAGAAAAACTTAGTCCAGTACATGGTAATCTGTTATATAGCAGTGATCTTATTAGTTTGCACATACAATAATTAGAATTATAGGGAGGACGGAATGCTTTTCTGAAGTTTTCAGAACTAATTTTCTTTAAAAATACTAATAACTAATATCACTTATTTCTGATATAGTTATAACAAAAATAATTATGGTTTTGTGAACTGTGGAACCACACATTATTTTCCCGCAAGGCATTAAGTTCCATGTTTGAAAATTCACCATCTGAGGAGACCTCAAGGCACCTAACCCTCATAAATACCAAAGTGTTACTGTACACTGTACTAGTACACTAGAGGGCACAAGTGAATTTCAAATTGGCTTCTTTACGAAAGCAGCTGTAGGTGTGTGGAACATGCTGCTCAGTGATAGTGTTGAAGCCGATACCCTGACATCATTCAAGACAGCTAGATGAGGTCCTCCAGTCAGGAAGGGAGGCACTCCTTTACACAAAGGGATGTGGGAGCATGGAACAAGCTAAATATCCAAGTTGTTTCACAAATGGAAACTACAGGGAAGTACATTTAAAAATGAGCATGGGAGACAATAGCTCACACAAAGGGTGGTGGGATAGTTTTCTTTCAGGAAACAAATGGATGACATCCTGGGATCAATTCAGTACTAGCTACCAAATAAAAAAAGGTCAGAAAGCTGTTGTAGTGTGCTCTCATGAGGCACCAGTTCTGTAGGGGTTTGGGCATTTACTGGGACAATTATTAATTGTGGCAGTAAATCACAAAATGATTCTTTTTATGGCCTTAGAATCCAACCATGCGGTATAACTCAAACAACGCACACACACAGGTACTAATACACTAAAATACATTTATTAATACATAGAAGGTGCATGTAAATCTAACAGATCTTATCGTGAGGGTTAGCAGAATACAAAAGGTATATATTCATTCAGTTACAAAGAGTTACACATATCAAGAGGACATACGTTCAGTATATCATTCATTTAGACCGTTTCTTGAATGAACTTGGTTACAACTTCTACATTAGATACTCAAAACAAGTACATAACTCTTAGGAATTAAATTGATATCAACTGGTTGGGATAACAATTGAATTCTCGAGCAGTAATGCAGTGAAGTTGAATACTCATCCAATCTCTGGGGATTCAGATCTCCCCCGGACAAAGAAACAGTTGCAGGCTTGTTGCTGTCCAATCCGTGCTCTCTGGCTAGGTGCCAAGCGGTGCTCGGTGCGGCTGGAGAGATTCCTGCTGCGCTGCTCTCTGAAGACCGAGCTAGTTAGTGTTGGCTTTAACTAGCAAAGTTTGTGCACAGGAGAAAACTGACTGTGGGTCCCAGCTGGTCAGGAAGAAGAACGGTTCGTTCCTGATGAAGCGCTAGTTCTGAATACTGATTCAGCTGTCCACAGTTCCGACCTGTTCACGAGGCTTGCTGCTGATGCTAACCTCGGGTGGGTCCTCTGGTTACTCTCTGGCAACCTCCGCTCTCGACTCTTAGAACAAGGAAAGTTCTGGCACTCGGACACACTGGCCGTTACATGGTGGTCCGGGCTGAGTCTCAGGATGGTCAGGAGGCGTGCTGCGAGAATGTCCTGCACTTCCCAACTGTTCTGGCCTGCGGGCCGTCCTGTCCTGGAATCATTCGCACCCCTGGAATTGTTCTTTTTGGAATTCTTCTTCAGGCCCTCTGTGTTGCCTGTTTTTACCTGGAGGAACTTCAGGTCCTTCATTGGCTGAAAGTTTAATGGGCATCAGAGACCCACGTGGGTTACTCGGCCCTACCAGTTCCTGATTGGTTGATCAAGGTGAGATGTGAGTAACTCACCCCTGACACTTAGGAATGCAGTCCAGATGTCCATCTGGCACTCCCTAGACAGATAGGCGCCAATGGATGACCATTGATCATGATAGCCAGGCTTAGCTAAGTGCATCCCCATTTGGGAGCTGTCCCTTATCAAAGAAACCTTAAATCAGCCTGCATGAATAGCTTATCTGTGGCTGCACCACAGAGATGAAGAGAGAGATGGGGCCTCACTGGCAAGAGAGCGCAAAACTTAATTCCTGTATTTTAATAAGCCTTGCCGCTACAGGTGTAACAGTAATAGTATCATGAAATCTTTATTCCTCCCTGCAGTCTCACTCTCTAACAATGTAAAATAAATGCATTATGACATTATCCATAAACAAATATTTCTGGTAGTAGCTGATACATTAATGCTGCACACTGGTATCTTTCCGGGAGTTAATAGGATGTGCATATAAACTGTGCATCATGTGATACCTGTCAGTTACACCTTCAACAGGCTGACAGGGTTAGCTTGAGAATACCAGCAGAGTTAGAAGATGAGTGTTAGTTGTTGTGAAGCAGGGTTATGAAGTGGTGTAGCTTCTTCTACACTCTGTTGTGTTAAATCCTGCTTGACCTTAAAATGCCTTTTGTCTTGTGTTTTTGTGTGTGTGAATTACCTGAGTCAGGGTAGTGTCAGCAGGGTCTTGTCACAGTAGATGAGTGTATATACAGTGCCTTCAGAAAGTATTCACCCACTGGAATTTTGTCGCATTTTGTTCCCATTACACCTCCACATTTTAACATTTTTTTCCTCGTTTTAAGAACACTAAATTCAACACATTTATGAATCAAAAATATTTTTTATTCAAGAACATTTGTTTTTCAAAATGAAAGATTTACATTTCTCATTTACAAAAGTATTGTATTACAAGAGATTGTTTGTGTCTGCAGTTTCTCCCATTTCAGCCAAAAAGCTCTGCAACTCTGTCAGTGTTGGAGCTGGCCACTTTTGGTCACTTTTCTGACAATCACCATTCTTGTCCGGTTGCTCAATTTGGTAGGAGGGCCTGATCTTAGTAGTGTCTGGGTTTTGCCATGTTTTTTCTATTTAGTTACAATGGGATTTAACGGTGCTCCTAGGAAGGTTCAAAACTTTGCCAATCTTTTTATAACCTTCTCCAGTTTTTTTTCCTCCTAACAACTTCATCTCAAAGTTCCAAAGGTAGCTCCTTGGTCTTCATGACAGCAGGACTGATCTGATCTGCTGTTTTAGTGAGACCTCACAGTCAGTGATACCTATTGTGCAATCAAGCAATTGAACACCGGTGAATTTGAAATGAACACAGGTGTACCTTGTTAATGTATTTAGTGTGATCTCTCAAGATAATTGACCCAAATTACGTTGTTGAAACAAAGGGAGTGAATACTTATCAATTAAGTAATTTTCCATTTTTATTTTTAATAGATGTCTTCAGAATTATAAATACTTAATTTCATTTGAACATTATAGAGAATTGCTTCTACAGGAGTGGAAAAAAACATTTAAATATGATTTAATTTGACTTTGCAACACAGCAGAATGAGAAATAAACAATGGGGTGTGAGTACTTTCTGAAGGCACTGTATATATAGCTTGTCCTGTCTGCAGTTGCATTGAAAAAAAAATTGAAGTATTACTAACGGTGCCAAAATAGATTTTCTTATTAAAAGAGATTCATACAGTATCTTATTCTTTATTATTTACCCTTTATTGCATAAATATTTATTGTATTTGATATATATGCTCTCTTATCCACATAAATTAAACTCTGTGACAAGAACTATTTCTGTTTTAGTCAACTGTAAATAAGAGTATAGTCAAAATTTAACTGACCAGACGAACTCAAAATTGGGTGACTACAAAGTGACTATGACTAATAGACATTTTGGGAACAAGTAAAGGTTTGTTCCATGCTGAAAAGAGAAGAAAATAAATGTCTCGGCTGTGGAGCCTTCTTCGGATGTCACATGCTGACGCATCTACCCACTTGAACTAAAAGACATTTTAGTTGACTTGACTTAGACTATGATTAAATAAAAAACCTGGTGACTAAATTGGTGTTTTTAAGTCACCTGACTGGAACTCTTCCCACACTGACTGTAGCTGAATGGTCTGTCTCCTGTGTGAATGCGCTGGTGCTTTTTTAAGTCATGCGATTGAATAAAACTCTTCCCACACTGACTGCAGATAAACGGTCTCTCTCCTGTGTGAATGCGCTGGTGGGCTTTTAAGCTACGTGACTGACTAAAACTCTTCCCACACTGACTGCAGCTGAATGGTCTCTCTCCTGTGTGAATGCGCTGGTGCTTTTTTAAGTCATGCGATTGAATAAAACTCTTCCCACACTGACTGCAGCTGAACGGTCTCTCTCCTGTGTGAATGCGCTGGTGGGCTATTAAGCTACTTGACTGACTAAAACTCTTCCCTTACTGACCACAGCTGAATGGTCTCTCTCCTGTGTGAATGCGCTGGTGGGTTATTAAGCTACTTGACCGACTAAAACTCTTTCCACACTGACAGCAGCTGAACGGTCTCTCTCCTGTGTGAATGCGCTGGTGTGATTGTAAGTGGCTTTTCAGACTAAAACTCTTCCCACACTGACTGCAACTGAATGCTCTCTCTCCTGTGTGAATGCGCCGGTGGGCTATTAAGCTACTTGACTGACTAAAACTCTTCCCACACTGACTGCAGCCGAATGGTCTCTCTCCTGTGTGAATGCGCTGGTGGGTTATTAAATTACTTGACTGACTAAAAGTCTTCCCACACTGACTGCAGGTGAACAGTCTCTCTCCTGTGTGAATGCGCTGGTGGGTTATTAAGTTACATGACCGACTAAAACTCTTCCCACACTGACTGCAGCAGAATGGTCTCTCTCCTGTGTGAATGTGCTGGTGGGATTTTAAGGCATGTGACTGACTAAAAATCTTCCCACACTGACTGCAGCTGAACGGTCTCTCTCCTGTGTGAATGTGCTGATGTTGTTTTAAGAGGTGCAAGTGACTAAAACTGTTCCCACAATGACTACATCTGAAAGGTCTCTCTCCCGTGTGAATATGCTGGTGTCTTTTAAAGTCACTTGACTGAATAAAACTCTTCCCACACTGACTGCAGCTGAATGGTCTCTCTCCTGTGTGAAGGTGCTGGTAGGGCTTTGAAATGCTAGAATAACAGAAACGCTGCTCCTCCCTGTGCCATAATGGCAGTTTGTCCACTCCATCTGAGCAAGGCCTTGAGTGATTCTTCCTCATCCTCTGATTGTACTGGGGTCTCTTATTCTGCCAATGCTCCATGGAATGGTCTTGCTCTGTGTGCTGAGATTTGTTTTCTCCACCATGTCCTTCAGTGTGCTGCTCAGCAGTGTGAATCATCCGGGGCTCCTTCTCCAGCTCTCTGAGACTAAAACTGTCTAGTTCATTCAGTTGTTCCCCTCTTTGCCCAAGAACAGACCTACTCTCCAGTTCATTAAAACTTTTAACAATTTTCTCAGTAACCAGATTATTAAACCTGTGTGTAAAGCCATCAGATACTAAGGGATCATATGATTGTTTGAGTCTCTGCAATGACAGTCTCTCCACTTGAACAGAACAAGGCCTAATTATCAAGCCCTGTAGGAGCTGCTGTTGCTCCTCCCTGTACTGACTCCTCTCTGTGTGCTGTGACTCAGTACTGTTCTCTTCACCAGGTACATCAGTCTGCTGCTCTGCAGCGTCAATCAACTTGGACTTCATGTCCTGTTCTGTAAGATTTAAAACATCCAGTTCTTCACTGTGCTCTCGTACAGAGACACAGCCCAGTTCATTACAACCTTGTGTAATATTGTTCGAGTCCAGATTATTAATCTTCTCTATAAAATCATCACATACTAAGAGCCTAGGTGTCTCAATCTCAGGCTCTGTCTTCATCATGGGCACAGAGTCCAGATCCTCGACACTCTGTCTGCTCTCTGTGTGCTGCTCACTGAGTGTCTCTTTCCCTTCTGCGACAGTGAGCTCTCTCTCCTGCACCAAACTGGAGCCCCACTCCTCCTCACTGTGCTGCTGTTCAAGAGGAGCCATTTCCCCAGCGTCAGAGAGAGCACTGGTCTCTGTGCCTGTAAATACAGGAAAAGAAAACAAGAACTTTATAATAATAAAAAACTTTATTTTATATAGCACCTTTAAAGGTGGCTTCTCAAAGCACTTTACAGAAGGCCAACAACAAAAAATACACAATATAAGCATGATAGATAGATAGATAGATAGATAGATAGATAGATAGATAGATAGATAGATAGATAGATAGATAGATAGATAGATAGATAGATACTTTATTGATCCCGTGAGGGAAATTGCAGTGCAACAGCAGCTTAACACACACAACACAGCCACAATGTAACGAATTATATAATAATAGTACAATACATACAATACAATACAAGAGTTACTCACAGTCCAGACGCACAAGAACAAACTAGAACAGAACAGTACACAGAAAATCATATCACACTCATATCACACATATGGATATAAATATAGATGTAACTGTAGATATAAATATAAATGTATTGCACAGGTCCCTGGCATATATTGCACAGAAAGTGGTTGTAAACGGGAAAAAGAAAAAGAAAAAGAAGAAGAAGAGAACAGATGTAGCAGTAGATGTGTAGATGCGTTTAATCCAGATACAGGTCACTGTCGATGTTGCCTCTGCCAAGACGCAAGGTGGATGCGTTGTACAGTCTTATGGCAGACGGCAAGAATGACCTCCTGTAGCGCTCCCTGTTGCACCGTGGATGAATCAGTCTATTGCTGTACGTGCTCTTCATTCCTGCAAGCCTGTCATAGAGGGGATGGGAGAAGTTGTCCATGATGGCCTCTAGTTTGGACATCATTCTCCTCTCAGCCACTACCTCCAAGGAGTCCAGGTCAGACCCAATGACAGAGCTTGCTCTCCTGATGAGCTTGTTCAGCCTTTTGGAATCTACTGCTCTAATCCCCGAGCCCCAGCACACCACTGCGTAGAAAATGGCACTCGCTACCACCGACTGATAGAACATGTGTAGCATCTTACTACACACATTGAAGGACCTGAGCCTCCTCAAGAAGTAGAGTCGGCTCTGTCCCTTCTTATAGATGGCCTCGGTGTTCTTAGACCATTCCAGTCTATCGTCGATGTGCACTCCCAGGTACTTGTACGAGTCCACCATCTCCACGCCACTCCCATGGATGTAGACAGGAGTAGGTTTGACCTTTTTCCTCCTGAAATCTACCACCAGTTCCTTTGTCTTTGTAACATTCAGTTCCAAGTGGTTTACCCCACACCACTCCACAAAGCTGCTGACCAGTCCTCTGTACTCCTCCTCCTGCTCACCCTTGATACATCCCACAATTGCAGAGTCATCTGAGAACTTCTGCAGGTGGCATGACTCTGAGTTGTACTTAAAGTCCGAAGTATAGAGGGTGAAGAGGAATGGAGAAAGAACTGTCCCTTGAGGTGCCCCTGTGTTACTCACTACCTGTTCAGACACACAGTTCTGAAGTCTCACAGACTGTGGTCTGCCTGTCAGGTAGTCAGTGATCCACGAGGTCGTGGAGGCATCGACTTGCATCTCTTCCAGCTTCCTCCTTAGAAGTAAGGGCTGGATGGTATTGAAGGCACTGGAGAAGTCGAAAAACATGATCCTTACAGTGTTGCCAGCCCTGTCCAGGTGTGAGTAGGCCCTTTGCAGCATGTAGATGATCGCATCCTCCACACCAACACTGGGCTGGTAGGCAAACTGTAGGGTGTCCAGTGATGAGCTGACCAGGGGTCTCAGGTGGGATAAGACCAGCCTTTCCAGTGTCTTCATGATGTGAGAAGTCAGTGCAACTGGTCTGTAGTCGTTGAGGACAGAGGGGCGCCCTTTCTTTGGTACCGGGACCAGGCATGATGTCTTCCAGAGCACCGGGACTCTTTCCAAGCGCAGGCTCAGGTTGAACAGTTGCTGGAGCACTCCGCTCAGCTGATCAGCACAGGCCCTCAGAACTCTGGGACAGATGTTATCTGGTCCTGCGGCCTTACCCTCGTGCAGCCTCTTCAGCTCCTTCTTCACCTGGTCAGTTGTGATGGTCAGCCTGGCCTGGGGGTTGGTGCTCATAGTGCTTTTAGTGCTGCAGGTGTTAATGGCGGAGGTGTTGGAGAGTGGCAGCTGTGGGGGATGGGTGGGTGAGTAGCCGTCGGGGGTTGTGGCTGTAGGCGGCCATGTTTGTGGGGGGATGGAGGAGGTATTGGGCAGTCGCAGCTGTGAAGGGTTAGGGAGCGTGTGGCTGTGGGGGGATGGGTGTTGCGCCACAGAGGACCCAGAATCAAACCTGTTAAAGAACTGGTTCAACTCGTTGGCCATCTCCAGGTTCCCCTCTGTTGCACCCCCAGCCTGTTTGAAGCCAGTGATCTCTCTCATACTGCTCCATACATCTCTCACCCTATTCCTTTGCAGCTTATCCTCTACCCTCCTCCTGTAGGCGTCCTTGCTCTCTCTTAACTTCTGCTTTAGCTCCCTCTGTACACGCTTGACCTCTTCCTTATCTCCCCTCCTAAAGGCTCTCTTCTTGTCATTCAGAAGAGCCTTCAGGTCGCTGGTAATCCAGGGTTTGTTATTGGAAAAGCAGTGTACGTCTTTGGTGGGGATGGTGTTGTCTACGCAGAAGTTAATATAGTCAGTGACACAGTCCACCATGCTGTCTATGTCGTCCCCATGTGGTTCGCACAGCACATCCCAGTCGGTGGCCTCCAAAGCACCACGAAGATCCTCCATAGCCTCCAGAGACCATCTCCTCACAGTCCTCATGGTCGCAGGTTGGCGCTGGACAATAGGCGTGTATATTGGTGTGAGCAAGACAAGGTTGTGATCTGATCTGCCAAGGGGGGGAAGGGCTGTGGAACTATATGCATCCTTAGCATTGGCATATAATAAGTCCAGTGTTTTGTTTTCTCTGGTCGGGCACTTAACAAACTGGTGGAAAGTAGGCAGAGTGGTGGAAATGGATACGTGGTTAAAGTCCCCTGAAATAGCTATAAAAGCGCTTGGGTGCTTTGTTTGTAGCCTGGCTGTGACTGTGTTTATGACGTCACACGCTACCTCTGCATTTGCCGTAGGTGGGATGTAAACAACAACAAAGATGGCACATGTAAACTCCCGCGGCAGATAGTACGGACGCAGTCCTACGGCTACCAGTTCGATGTCCGGGTTGCAGACTCGCTCCTTAACATGAGTATGTCCAGGATTACACCATCTGTTGTTTACAAGCACCGCGAGCCCCCCTCCTTTCCTCTTACCGCTCTCGGTGTTTCAATATAGTTGAGAATATAGTTAGATGAGTCAGTAGATGGTGGTACTAAGTCCAGTAGGAGCAGAGGGGTAAAGAACAGATAAATAAAGGCTCTTCTGAAGAAGAAGGTTTTGAGTCTGGATTTGAAGAAGCTTAGAGAAAGTGACTCTGATATCCTTGGGGAGAAAGTTCTAGAGCTTGGGGCAAAACAGGAGAAGGCCATGTCACCCACAGAGTGTAGAAGGACTGGGGGACAAATAGTTGAACACAATTAGAAGAGCGAAGGTTGTGAGGTGGGGAGTAGGGCGATAACTCAGACAGGTACTGAGGTGCCAAGCCATAGAGAGCCTTATAGGTAAGCAGGAGGATTGTTAAGCATCACGAAACTTGACAGGAAGCCAGTGCAAGGACTCCAGGATAGGAGTAATGTGAATACTTGCACTAGACAAACTGGAAATTACAGCATATTAACACTGCACTGACAGAGATGGGTAAATACAGACACACTGACTGGACACTGCAGCATATTAGCACTGCACTGAAAGGGGTTAATATAGACATGCTGACTGGACACTACAGTACATTAACACTGCACTGAGAGAGAAAGGGGTTAATACAGACACTGACTGGACACTACAGTACATTAACACTGCACTAAGAGAGGGGTTCATACAGACACACTGACTGGACACTACAGTACATTAACACTGCACTAAGAGAGGGGTTCATACAGACACACTGACTGGACACTACAGTACTTTAACACTGCACTGAGACGGAGGCATTTATACAGCCATGGACTGCTCAGAGAAGGGGGGTAAATACAGACAGACTGACAGACAGGACACTACAGTACATTAGCACTGCACTGAGAGAGAGCGGTTAATACAGACACACTGACTGGACACTACAGAAGATTAACACTGCACTGAGTGACAGGTTAATACAGACATGCTGACTGGACACTACAGTACATTAACACTGCATTGAGAAAGAGAGGGATTAATACAGACACACTGACTGCATATTATAGTACTTTAAAACTGCACGGAGAGAGGTGGGTTAATACATAGACACTGACTGGACACTACAGTACATTAACACTACACTGAGACAGAGAGGGGTTAATACAAACACACTGACTGGACACTCCAGTATATTAACACTGCACTGAGAGAGAGAGGGGTTGATTCACACACACTGACTGCACACTACAATATATTAACACTGCACTGAGATAGAGGGGTTAATACAGACACACTGACTGGACAATACAGTACATTAACACTGCACTGAGAGAGAGGGGGGTTAATACATACATACTGACTGGACACTACAGTACTTTGTAACACTGCACTGAGAGGGGGGGGGGGTTAATACAAACACACTGACTGGACACTACAGCACATTAACACTACACTGAGAGAGAGTGTTCAATCAATCTTTATTGACAGAAAAAATAAACAAAGTATGAATCTTGATTCTTAGAACCCCACCTTAAGAATTATTAAAATAAAATCATAATTGGAATATTAATTTTTTATTCACAATCCTGCACGTTTCCAAAACACCAACGCTTTTCAAATGTTCCACAGTCATTATGAGATAATATAAAACATATATTTTAACGACATCCTGCTCTTCACCAACCCTTCAAACATCCTCACCAAGTCTACAGACCCGGAACCAGAGATCTTATTTTTCAGAGTCTTGTAGATGGTGAGTTTGGCCTGGCCCAGTAGAAAGTTGGCGAGGAGGGTCTGAGTTTTTTGTTTTTTCGTATGACCCACCCCGAACATGAAAATAATGTAATTAAAGGCCAGGCCAAGGTTGATGAAGAGCCAAATCAACACGGCAAACATGGGCGACAGGTGGGGGCAGGCACTGTAGTAGTGGAACACCGTCTCCCTCTGAGCGCAGAAGGGACAGGCCCCTTTTGTTGAGGGGAAATCTGTAGAGGCTACCCCAGGCAGGCCGGACACCATCTGGCACCCCCAGATGAGCCCTCCAGGGAGTGTCAGGGAGTGCAGACAGCTGGGCCTGGTGTCTAGATGTTACAACTAGTCTATACAGACACTTCCCCTCAACACCAGCCAGAGACCTCTCCTATGAAGCAAGGGACTCAAGGAGAGATCCTGTCGGCCCGGGACTGAGTGCAGGAGACACTAGCAGACCAGGGAAAGGAGGCTGTGTGGTTGGAAGGTGGCGTTCCTCAAACAGACCCTGGACTAGCAGCATCTCCTCAAGAGGCAGAGCAGAGCAGAGCAAAGCTGACTAAGAAACCCGTCCACACACCGCCGCGAGTGTAGTCCCAGAGCGTCACATGCCCACTCCATGCTGCGCCAGCAGTCCTGATCCACGTCAAGCAGGTGGTGGAGTTGTGTGACGTTGGCGCGGACCAGTCTGCCGGTAAAGTCCAAGGAGCGGCCCAGTTCTGTGTCCATTCACGGATTGTGTACTAGTGGCTCTCAGAGTGTCCAGTATAGACTGGGCCGCTCCTCCTCTCTCCGCACGTGCAGATGCCGCCAGGCTTTCAGGAGACTCCGCTGGAAAGGCTGCAGTGGAGACAGGTCAACCCTGCTGGTGTCCATCAGGAAGAGAACAGAGTCGATCCCGAGGTGTCCTGCTAGACGCAACAGGGTGAAGGTCAGCTCCCTCCAGGACAGCGAGGCCGGGACATACAGCAGCTTCTGTACTGCCTGCATACGAAAGGCGTCCACCCGGCTCCGGATGTCAACGAGTCCTTGTCCTCCGTCCTCTCTGGGCAAATAGAGGACACCCCTCCACAGCCAGTGCAGTCCATCCCAGAAGAAGTCGAGAAGCGTGGCCTGCAGCTCCTCGATCAGTCCAGCTGGTGGCTCCAGGCACAGCAGGCAATGCCACAACATTGAAGCCACCAGGGTGTTGACAATCAGAACCCGGCCTCTGTAGGAGATCAGGGAGAGCAGCCAGCGCCAGCGGTCCAGGCGACCTTTCACTTTTTCGAGGAGCCCCTCCCAGTTCTTCCTCACACTGGCCTTGTCCCCCAGGTACAACCCCAGGTATTTGAGTCCTCCTCTGGTCCAGCTGAACCTCTCTGGCAAGACTGGGGGACCCGTCTCGCTCCACTCTCCCAAGAGTAGGGCGCTACTCTTGGCCCAGTTTACTTTTGCTGATGATAGCCACTGGAAATCATTCAAAGTTGTCTGTAGCGCCCTGACATCCTGTTCTCCTCCGACCACGACCATGATGTCATCAGCGTATGCCAACATCTTGACAGTAGAATCGAGGCAGCCCGGGATGGACAGCCCCTTGATGACCCGGCGCAGCTGATGTAGCAGAGGTTCAATGGCAAGGGAGTAGAGCATTCCTGAGAGTGAACTGCCCTGCCTGACTCCCCTCCGCACTGGAAACGGAGCAATCAGCCCTCCGTTGACCTTTAGCACACTGAAGATGTCACTGTACAGCACCTGAATCATGGCAACAAAGACAGAGCTGAATCCGAAAAACCTCATGGTTCTCCACAAATACTGATGTTCAACCCTATCAAAGGCCTTTTCCTGGTCTAACGAAATGAGACCAGTATCTAAACCCAATAGTCTGGAGGTGGCCACAACATCTCGAATCAGAAATATATTATCAAAGATTGTCCTTCTGGGTACACAGTACGATTGTTCGGACTGCACCACTGATCCCAGCACCACCCTCAGCCTGTTGGCCAGAGCTTTGGACAGGATTTTATCATCCACACACAGCAGGGCAACAGGTCTCCAGTTCTTAATGTCACACAGGTCCCCTTTCTTAGGCAGCAGGGTGACAACAGCTCTCCTGCAGCTCAGTGGCAGGTCCCCGTGCTCCAGACTTTCCGAGAACACATCCAGCAGGTCAGGTCCCAGCACGGCCCAGAAGGCACAGTAGAATTTGGCCGGCAAGCCATCAAGGCCAGGGGTCATACCATTACTCAAGACACTGAGTGCAGTGGAGAGCTCCTCCAGGGATAGAGGCCTCTCCGGCCATGCCCCCTCCTCTTCGGGGACCTGTGGAAGGTCTTCAAGGAACCTGCGTGTGCAGACCGAGTCCTCACTTGCCTCGCTGGAGAAGAGCGTCTTGTAGAACTGCACGGTCCTCTCCTGGATCTGCCCAGCCTCGTGCAGCCTCGCCCGGTTTCTTCTCTAGGCCAAAGAAGTAGCGAGTCGGGGCGTCTACCTGTGATGCACTCTGAACCCTAGATTTTATTAGAGCTCCCTGTACTTTTGTGTCCAGAAGGCCAATGAGTGATTCTTTTTGAGTGTGGAGGTTATCAATTAGCCTCCTGTCTGCACAACACTCCAGAGCCTGGTGGAGCTCCAGAATGTCTCTCTCCAGAGCCTTCATGGACTCACGGATACCTCTCGTGACAATTCCAGTGTACTGCTGGCGGAACTGGCGAATCTGCACCTTCCCAGTATCCCACTACTGCCTCAGGGAGACAAAGTGGGCTTTCTGACTCCTCCACTGCTACCAGAAGAACACAAGGCAGTCACAGAAGTGAGCATCGTCAAGCAGTTGGGTATTAAAGTGCCAGTAGGCACTGCGGGACCTCACTGATGGGACGACGACTGTGCAGATGGTGAGACAGTGGTCCGACAGGCCCACTGGACAGATGGGAGTACTGCTTGACGATGCTGTAATGATGTTACGGCAGTAGATGCGGTCCAGCCTGGCCAGAGAGAGGGTGTTCCCTCAGACCTGGGCCCAGGTGTACTGCCTCGTGTCCCCATGACATCTCCTCCAGATGTCAGTGAGGTCAGATTTGACAAGGATCCTGCGCAGCTCCCTGGCCGACAGGCCATGTGGCTCTCCGTGATTCCTGCATAATTCCTGTCCAGTGTGCTGCTCTCTGTGCAGTTAAAATCATCCCCCAGGAAGACCAGCTCTTCAGGCTGGCAGGTCACCAGCGCATTTTCAAGCTCCCTGAAGAAGGTGACCCTCTCTCCGCCGTCTGTGGATGCGTAAATGTTAATAAAAACAAAGGTTTTCTTCCTGTAAACTACTCGCATGAGTAACAGGCGACCTTTCACAACCTCATGGACGGCGATAGAGAGGGGCTTCAACCCCACAGAGAACAGCACCGTGACCCCCGCGCTCACAGGGGACCCATGATTGTACACAATGTCCCCCTGCCACTCCCGCTGCCAGGCAATGATGTTGGAGCTGTCGGTGTGGGTCTCCTGCAGGAACGTCACCTGCAGGCTGTTTTCTTTGATGACCTCCAACACCGCAGCTCGCTTCAAAGCCCTCCGGCACCCATTGGTGTTCAAACTCCCTATTCTAATGCCGCACATGTTTGCGGAAAAGAAAAAAAGAAACAACATAAAACACGAACAGACACATAGCACACAGATGGATAGTGATGTGATGTAAGAGACGGGACTCATTCGTGCTGAGGTGCATTCCGCGGTCCTGCCCTGATCTTACCCAATAAGCTCTTCAGGCACCGTCTCTCTTGATCGCTGAAGTCATTCGCACCTGAGCCTTTTCAGATGGTGCGTCGCGGAGAGGACAAAGAGCTCAGTGTCGGGAAAAAAGTCCTCGACCACAGTTCCCCTCTTACCTTGAATCTTCTCTAAGAACTCCCTGATGCTCTGGAAACTGTAGCCTACTCTGCAGCTCTGCCGGGCCGAGGAGCCCGAGGCGAGAGAGGAGTCTGTGAAGCCGCCCTCGTCATCGTCGCTCCCGGACTCCGAGGAGCTCCGGGCGGCGGCGGCGTGGACACTCCAGCGCGTCCTTACTCTCCCAGTGTCGGAGTCACTCGCGGCCCCCGGGCCGGCGACAGAGCCGCCCTCCACCGAGCTCTCTGTGCTGTGCTTTTTCTGCACCGCACTCTGCACAGATTTCTCGTGCGCTTTCTCCACTGTGTCTTAAAACCATCGTCTATTTTTCCGGATGTTAATTCATTTCCTCCCCACACTGTGTCTACAGTTTTCGCTGGCACTTGTGACGAGTTTTCCTCCGTCGGTGTCACTGCCTGCTCTCTCCCTGACTCTCCTGAGCAGCTGGGCTCTGCAGCTCCCCTGCTCCGCCAGCACTCGTATCTTGCTCCCCGGTGTGGGGAGCTCCTATCTAAGGGCTGAGGTGGGCCACTCTTCGCTATCTGTTCTCCTGCATGGGACACCACCAGCTCGGGCTCACCTGCCCCCTCCAGCGATCTCCTCTCCTGCACCCCGGCCGTGGGCTCTGCCTCCCTGCTGCCTCCCTGCACTGCTCCACTCCCCGCTGCCTGACGCTGTCTCCTGGCCTCCTGTGCACCCTGGGGCTGAGGCTCCCTGCCCATCTCGTCCTCCACCTCCGGGCAATTCTTCACCACATGCCCCTCGCTCCCGCACCTGAAGCACTTCGTCGATTCCAAAGTCACGAATGCAACATAATCACAGGTGTCAATCCGAAATTTAAGATCCACATTGATCTCTTCCATGGGGTTTTTTAAGATGCCCTGCAGCCCAGAGGGACCCTCCTGATCGGAGAGACCACCTGTCCGTAACGGGACAGCTCCCTCTACAGCAGCTCGTTCCTCATGAACGGAGGCACATTGGAGAGGGTGATCCTCCAAGCTGGGGCCGCGAGCGGCAGCACCGGGGTGAAGGTGCCGTCCAGGACGACCCCTTTACCACCAGGGCATTTGCCAGATCAATAGATTGCAGGAAAATAACTATCCCTCCACTCATGCGGGAAGCGGACTTGATGTTCCTGCAGCCCACAACCTCCCCGACCGCAAGAACGCACCTCTCCAGCGGTTCATACAGACACACTGACTGGACGCTACAGTACATTAACACTACACTGCAATCAGAGAAAGGGGTTAATACAGACACACTGACTGGACACTCCAGTACATTTACAATGCACTGAGAGGGGGGGGGTTAATACAGACACACTGACTGGACACTACAGTACATTAACACTGCACTGAGAGAGAGGGGTTAATACAGACACACTGACTGGACACTCCAGTATATTAACACTGCACTGAGAGAGAGGGGTAAATACAGACACACTGACTGACTGGACACTCCAGTACATTAACACTACACTGAGAGAGGAGGGTTAGTACGACACACTGACTGCACACTCCAGTACATTAACACTGCACTGAGAGAGAGGGGTTAATACAGACACACTGACTGGACACTACAGTACATTAACACTGCACTGAGAGAGGGGGGGGGTTAATACAGACACACTGACTGGACACTACAGTACATGAACACTGCACTGAGAGAGAGGGGGGGGGTTAATACAGACACACTGTCTGGACACTACAGTACATGAACACTGCACTGAGAGAGAGAGGGCTTGATACAGACACACTGACTAGACACTACAGTACATTAACACTTTATGCAGACAAGGACAAACTGGAAATTGCAGCATATTAACACTGCACTGACAGAGTAGGGTAGTCAAGAGGAGTGAATCACCTGCGACTTGCGCCGTTCGTAAGTGTGAATTTTGTGAAACGGAACAGATTTATTGTTTTGCCCTTCCACAACGAAAACGTCTCCCTTTGCAGGTTTTTGGTTAAAGAAAAAAAAATGCTGTCATATTCTTCCCAGCTGGCAGTATTTATTCTGCACCATAAGCAAGATTTGTATTTCATATTTCGCAAATTGTATGAATTTCTCGAAAAACACGTTGTTCCAAGAAAGGAAATAAATACTTCCAGTAACAAAATCAAGCCATATGTGATTGTCCTTAATGATACATTCTGTATGACAAGACAGGAAGAAAGGCACCTCAGGATTTCGGACACAGGATCTCCTGTATATTGAGAGAAGTTTAAACCATCTGTCAGTTTATATGTCCAAGGAGCTCAATTTGCATTCCATGTACAACAGCGTGTCCTCTACACCCGCCACTGAAGCACAGCACAGGCTCAGCATCTTGACATCTCCCTAACAGAGACACGCAGAGACCTTTTGGTGGGCAGTGGCTCAAAAGGGGAGAAGAGACCATTTCTGGAGCAGGATTTGTTACGTTGGAGTATTCTGGACACAAATCAGTGCCCGCTTGTATTTCTGTGTTTTTTTTAATTTTACAGAAAGTTTAAATGCGACTTTGAAGGCATTATAATTCACAACCTTGGCAAAAAATGGTTGTCCATAATTGTTGATTATGTTTGATTAACAGACAAAATATGACAACCCCTCTACTGAGCATATACTTTATTTTCCTGATGTAACACATCTTAACAAGAGGGCAAAGTAAATATAATAATTAGCATATAATTGCATACAATACCAAATGCAATCTCTTTCCATCTTAAGAGCAAGGGTTCACATGATACATCAATTCAATTTTTTTTTTCCCAAAAAAGTGTCTATTGTGGGACAAATACTGCTTGAGCAGCCTCTGTTCCTCAACCACCCGGCTCAGGTCTCGATGGAGTAGATGTTTGTATGAGGCTGAATTGTCTTAGTTCAGGGATCTTCTTTACGAAATAAAGGATGGCTTTCTACCTGCTCAAGCTATTGTCGACACTGTGCGGGAGGTTGACGATTAGCTGTCTGGCAGTTAGATCCGCCAGGACTTTGAGCAACTCAAACTCAGCCTCCTGGACAGCTGGCTGGAGAAGCTGTGACCGGTGCATGGCTCAGGGAGATGACAGTGAAGTGGGGGGACCATGGGGTGAGCCTCCTGGGGTGCACCACCATCGTGTTCCACAGGCTGGTTGTGGCAAAGCAGTTCAGGGCACCGGTCTTGGAGGTGGTTTGGGGAAAAATCTTTCCCCACTTCGAGCCGGCATGGCTGTGGGTATGTCTGAGGCTGCCTTTCCTGCCCCAGAGGTTGAAGCAGCTCGACAATTTCATCCAACATAATTGCATTTTATGAAAATGGTGCTGCAGCACCTTCTGTATGTCTGTTGTGTCCCACAGCTTGTGAGAAGAAGAGAAAGACCCCTATCTCTTTTGCCTTCCGTTACTCCCACTCGGGGGTCTTTCCACTGACTCTGTGAGGGGCAGGTGTGTCCAGTAGATTATCGAGTGGAAGTTAGGGATGTTGGAGATGCAGCTCCTTGCATTCACAACAAGAGTCACCAGCAGCAGCAGCAGTAGTGCCTGCAGCTTTCCATTCTGTAGTGGTTTCGCCTAAACGAAAGGTTTCCCAAGCGGAAACAAACCACCTTTTTTCGCATGCTTCTCAACTGCATAAAGGTCCCTAGCGACAGGCCATCTTTTCTCAATGTATTTCTGGTGTTTCATGGCATCTCGTACCAAATGCACTTTCCTTCTGTACACGGAGCTGATCACTTGAAATTTGGCTGTGCAGAGAGACCAAGATGAGCTTTGTCGACTCCAAAGCAGCTCCTTTGTAAAACGCTGTTTGTTCACATCACTTATGTGGGGCTTATACACGGTGGTCTCTAAAGGTCTTTGCTACCTGATAGTGGGGCATTGCAGTAGTCTAACCTGCTGTATGCAAGAGCATGCATTAATTTCTCTGTGTCTTGAGTGGAGAGAAACTGCCTTAGTTTTGCAATTTTTCTCAACTGTAGGAAGTATGTTTTGATACTCTTTTAACATGAGAGTCAAACGAGAGCCTTGCGTCTAATATGGTTATGTGCTGAGTCTTTGAGGCAAATTTTTGAATGCTCTGAGTAAAGTGCTGAAGTTATAGTAGTCCTATCAGTATTGTTGCCACCAAACAACAGAACCTGTTTTATCAGAGTTGAGGAACAAAATGTTTTCACACATCCAAGTCTTTACTTCATTAATGCAATTAGATACTTTATTGATCCCTCACGGGATCAATAAAGTATCTATTAAATAAAGTGATAATAGACGAGTTGTTGTTAGGTGTAAACAAAATGTTTATTTGAGTGTCATCAGCATATGAATGAAAGTTAATATTATGTTTTCGTATTATCTTACCTAGCAGCAGCATGTACAGAGAGAACAATATTGGCCCCAGCACTGATCCCTGTGGTACCCCAAATTGACATTGAGGAACCAGTTCAATTATTAGATATTGGAACATTTAAAAAGCATCAGATATTTTTTTCTTGATATTGCATTTATACTTTATGTTACTCTTTTCTATATATTAACTGTAGAAGTCCTTCCCAATTTTTTTCAAATATCACAATTTGTAGGCATGGAACTAAGGCATGTTATATCAGAATTTATTTTACCTTCATTTACACATTATAACACTCAACCTCTAAGTAAATAACAAATGCTCAAACATTTCGAACAGTAATTATAAATCCTCTCAGTCAATAACTTTGGAAAATCAAGTTAGAAACACTTAATCTCTGTCTGTAATAGATTCTTGTAAATCTTGGATTTTAAATAAGTCTACTGTAGCTGAATATATTTCATGTAAAAGCAGAAATGTTGCACATCCTTAATCTCTTTAATTACCTCTCTGCTACATAAGGCATCTCAGAGAAAAGTATTAAGGGGGTGGTATAAAGAATCTCCACTTAATCTCAATCTCATCTCTACTTAATTGGATTTCTTAGCAAAATCTTAACCCACTTGATATTTGCAAGAAATGTGATTGTTTTTGTTAAACAATTGAGTACGTACTGTACAGCCTTTAATATGCGATAGTGAATTTTCCCGTATTCTGGGGAGGGAAGAGAACTGAAATTAAGGAAATACATATTTAAAGGGGGTGAAAGTCTTAAATGTGTTCTTTCATATCTGGGCGTTTGAATAGATTTGTTGTATAATTTATTGTGATTCCACTCCATACTTGTGTTTCTCAGGAGAAAGTAGTAACATTGGGGATTTGAGGGTACAGAAAATACATTGTACTATATGGGAAAATGTAAGGTTATGTTAAAAAAGAAACTTTTCAGCACCCTTTTGAACGTGATTATTAGACACCTGTTGAATCTCAACCGGGGTTTCTTGAGACATCATTCAGCGAGCAAAGCCTCCCTCTGGACTCCGCACTGAGTTGAAAGCTATGCGAGCTGCTCACTGCTTGTTCTGTACTGTTACCAGAAATCAAGATAAATCATGTCAGACATTTTTCCATCTTTAATGTGACCTTGCAACCAACAAAATTCAAGAGAAAACAGATAATTATTATAAAAAATAATTGAAATTTAAAAACCTACCATCACGGACGTCCAAAAGGACTAACCGTGGAGTGCAGGAGAGCGGAAAAAGACCCATATGCGTAGCGGCGGAACGGGGAGTTAGCCCGGGCTCATTCGTGCAAAGAGTTCAGGAGTGCCGTATAGAAACCTATGCCCTCAGGTAGCGGACGTGGGGCGACCTGGTGCTAGGCGGGTCTCAGGACATCTGAACGTCAATGCTGAGCTAGGGCAGAGTGCAAGACCCGAAAATATATAGCCCCAGAGAGAGAGAAATACCGGAAGGACAGCAAATAACCGGAAATGAGAGACAGGACAGAGAAGGAGCACCCTCTGGCTGCAGAGGGCGTGACACCTACAACACTCTGGTTGCATAAGTGTGCACACCCTTTTATTATGGGGGCTGTAGCTGTGTTCAGAGTTAACCAATCACATTCAAAATCATGTCTAAAGTTAAGTAGCATACACCTGCCATTAATGAAAGTGATTCTGATTAACCCCAAATAAAAATCAGGTGTTCTTGTAGGACTTCCTTGAAACTTTAGTGGTTGAAGTCTACTGGAATAGCCATGGTCCTCAAGGAGATGATTAAAAATATAAGGGATCTAATTGTTGAAAGGTACTGATCAGGAGAGGGGTATAAAAGAATATCAAAGGCATTGGATGTACCATGGAGCCCTGTGAAGATTATCATCAAATGTGGCACCACAGGGACATTGACAAGATCAGGACTACCCTCCAAAGTTAATGACGGGACAAGGAGAAAACTTATGAGGGAAGCTACCAAGAGGCCTACAGAAAGCTACAGAGGCCTACAGAGCTGCAGCAATTTTTGGTGGGTATTGGTCACTCCTTGCATGTGACAACAATCTCCCGTATTCTGCACGTCTGGGCTACGGGGTAGGAGGCAAGACAGAAGCCATTTTTCACAAAAAAATAAATCTAAATTTTGCAATAAAATGCATTCAGTCACCCTAAAAAATGTCTTATGGTCTTATAAGACAAAGGGTGAGCCTTTTGGCCTTAAGTTTAAAAGATATGTTTGGTGCAACACAGCCCATCATCACACACCACTTGGTGGTAGAAGCATCATGCTTTGGGGATGCTTTTCTTCAGCTGGGACAGGGGCTCTAGTCAAAATAGATAGGATAATGACTAGCTCCAAATATCAAGATATTTTGGCACAAAACCTGCTGGCCTCTGTCAGAAACCTGTCATCTAGACACTGTTCCCAGAGCTGGATAAGTGACTCCAGATTCTACAGCTCTCTAGCAATAAAGAAAGTCAGGCTACAGAAGTGGAGAAATGGAGAAAATCTCCTCTTCACAATGTGGAAAAATATTACTGAGACGAGTAAATTTCTTGAAGTTCAATACTGTATACAAGTTACCCCTTCCCACCTGGCAAAATTTAAGGGCTTCAGTACGAAAGCTGGCTGAAACAAGCGATCGCTATTATTACACGTTTTTGCAGACCTCACGGTGCTCTACACTGCTCTTTTCTAAACTGAGCTGCTCATTTGGAAACCAAAAGGCAACAGAGAGGCGTTCTTATACTGGGAGCCGAACCCGGGCCACCTGGGTGAAAACCAGGAATCCTAACTGCTAGACCAACGTAGTCATTCTGTGCATAATGCAGGCAAATTGTAGTTCCTGTCTCTATGCCGTGCTTCCTTGAGAGCTAGCTGACAACCAGAGCGCTGCAGAGTCTAAACAGAAGGCCACACCTGCATTCAACATATTTGTCACAGACGTCCAAAGGGACTAACCGTGGAGAGCAGGAGAGCGGAAAAAGACCCATATGCGTAGCGGCGGAACGGGAAAAAGACCCGGGCTCGTTAGTGCAAAGAGTTCAGGAGTGCCGTATAGAAACCTATGCCCTCAGGTAGTGGACAAGGGCCACCTGGTGCTAGGCGGGTCTCAGGACATCCGAACGTCAATGCTGAGCCAGGGCAGAGTGCAAGACCCGGAAATATATAGCCCAAGGGAAAGAGAGGGACCGGAAGGACGACAGGAAGGAAACTAGGGACAGGACAGAGTAGGAGCGCCCTCTGGCTGCAGAGGGCATGACAATAGTCACACCAGGACTTGAACACAGATACACCTGATGAAAATCTTCCCACATTATAAACTTGCAGCCCTGGGTCTCAGTTCGTTTTTGGTAGCCTTAGCCAATCAAAGCCTGTATGGCTCCCAATTATTTACAAAGAATTGTCCAATCACAGTCTCCGCTCTCATTCTTGGTAGTTTTCACCGAATCACTGCCCTCCCTGCTGTCAATTAAGTGGGGAGTTTATCCATTTGTGTGCTGGTTAATCAATCCGGTTTTTCAAACTAGAAGTACCAGAAACTGTGGGCTCCTTGTGTTTCTTTGTCCTTTTTAAAATAGGAACAAAAATAGGAACAAAATCTGGTTTGTTAAATAACTGTTTTTGACATTATTAACTCAGCTTCTCCGGTGCTGTTAGAAATAAATATAAATAGGTATGTGGTATTTTAACAAATCTGGTGTTTGAATCAATTAAGGGGTGGCTCCATCTGCTTTGTAGTTATAAAAGAAATAATAAAAAATGTAAGTGAAGCTTGATATGAGAGTATTCTGTGTTTTTACGAGTTCGGTACTTAATAGACTTTTGGGTTTGGATTTTGAATCATTATTGTCATGTTTAGGGTGGGACCAGCTTCTTTCTTCATAGAAATGTTTACACAATATAAACAAGTAAACCACGTACACTCAGGAAAAAATCTAAATTTCAATTTCTCATCTAGTCTATTTTGATCTTACAGAAGATTGATATTATTGATATATTATCTTATCTGTATTATTGATAGAGCTCATGTATTTGTTGTAGAGTATTTATATTCTTGAGAGAACAACTGTACAACTGTAGTATTAACAGGGACCCTGCATTAAATACTATCTCCATTTTTGTAACTGCTTCAATCAATTCAGAGTAGCGGGGTAGGCAGAGCCTATCCCAGCATTAAATGGGCACAAGACAGGATACGCCCTGAATGGGACACTACAGACACACACTCACACCAGGGCTGGTTTTCCCAGAAGCTGATTAACTAAACCCAAGCGAACAAGGGTACATGCACATACCCAGGGAGCAGATTGAACGCCAGGAACTGAACCCAGCAATGCTAACCACTGCACTGCCTCATCACCCTGACAGAGATTTAATATAGAATAATCCACAACACAAGGCATTGATCTCCCTTCTTCCTTTATTTCTTATCTACACTCTGGTTTATGGATTCTCTCTTCCTGGTGTAGTGACTCCTTTCCTCTTGATTCTCAACTTTATTTCAGTATTTTTTTCAGATCCCTTCTTCTCTTCATTCTAGTCTGGTGAGAAGTCAGGCTCCAAACAATACCTTGAGCAGTTTCTGCAATTTAAAATAATAATAATAATTAATTCTGCTTCTTCTACTAATGATATCACTCCTGCTGCTGCTTACAACAGTAAATTCCCCCCTTATGTTTATAGTACTGATGACACTACTAGTGCTCTGAATAATATCACAGCTGTTTCTACTGCTGCTCCTGCTAAACCTACAGTCTGGACATACCTAGAGGCTGCTCTTCTCCTCCTTCACTCTCTTCTTCTGAGCTTACATTTCTCTCTTCTTTTTCTCCACTTCCCATCTCCTCTTCTCCACCTCCTGCTTCATCTGTTCCATCTCCTTCTATACAGTGTGTCCAATAAGAGTCTGCCCAGGTGAGACTATACAGTGTATCTCGTAAGAGTCTGTCCAGATGAGTTTATACAGTGTGTCCAATAAGAGCCTGTACAGGTGACTCCACACAAGGACAGAGGTTCTGTTCACTTCTCACCTGTCTCTGAGTCTCAGGAACTCTGAAGTTCCTCAAAGGAGGGGGCTCCTCCAGAGGTTGATGGGGGCGGCATGGCACAGTCACCAGGGGTTTCTCTGAGCTCAGATGATTGAGGAGGGAGGGCCCAGGGGCACCGAGGTCCAGGAGAGGGAGGGATGAACATCTTGTTTTCTTTAACAGCCTCGCCCATCTGGATCGTGCGTCTCCTTGGCTGTGGAGACTGAAGACACACAGAAGACCTTTCTGTTCCTGCTGAGTCCTACAACAAGTCAGACTGTCCTAAGACTACTACAAAGATAAAAAATTAACCTGCTATTCACAGACCTCAGCTACAGGGACTCCCAGGTAGTTCTGCAGGATGAGGTCGAGCTCTGCTGCAGACTGGCGGAAGCACTTGTCCACCTCAGAGAAGTCACCCCTGACCTTAGTGTTTTCGAAGTAGGACTTCAGTGTCTCCTTTGCCTCCTCCTAGTCATCCTTCTTCATGATTACTGTGCCCTGGAAGGGAAAATCCTAGGAAAATGGGGAGAGAGAATCAGGCAAGATGTCCTGACCATGTCTGCTGCCGTCAAACCAAACCTCCATTATCAGAGCTCCCATTGTGTTGCCTGTTGTCTTCACTGTTTTAATTTTGGGATTTGGTAAAATTTCTTATCATATCCTCTGTGAAACTTCACTAACTCAGTACCAACTCCTGTACCAGAGAGAGAGAACAAAGACAGTGAATCATCATCATCATACCTCCACAGCGCCAGACAGGAGATGCAACCTAGGGGTGGAACTGTGGTATCTCTAAAGCCAAAAGAGAGGGGGAGGGGGGTCACCCCACTGTTAATAGAGCCAATAGAGAGAGAGAGAGACACCCCACTGTTAATAGAGCCATTAGAGAGAGGGGGAGTAACCCCACTGTTGCCATCGATGACCAAGAGTCTCACCACCCACTCTATGATGCCCCCTAGTGGTGATCTGTAAGCGGTGTGTTTTTCAGCCACCCACTTGAAATAACAGCAGGCTGGTGTCCCAGCCCAGCTCCTGTCTCTCTCCCCTTGGATCTGGGAGATTTCCAGGTTGAGTGGGGTGACGCAGGTATCTTGGAAAGCTGAGGGGGTCAGGAGAGTCGCCCCAGCCCCTGTAAAGCAAATTTTATTAAAATATGAGCCTCTGTTATAGTTGTCTTGGAAGTTTTGCAAGGTATAATAGACCCCCTTGTGCCCTCAGCTAAAATATGATAAAATACAACAAAATGTATTTACATAGAACAGCATTTATGGTTACATGTATATTAAAATTAAGATAAATATACAAAAGTATTAAAATACAAATGTACAGTCCTAACATAATCATGCTGTCCAACTGTCTTTTTTGCTTGTCAAGTTCTCCAACAAATCTGTGTCATAATTTTAAATATTCTAAATAAGGATGCAACGAGAGCATAAATTAATTTTTCTGCCAGCCGTTCGAAGATCAAAGTCCATGGATAAATATGATGTCCTTGAATGTTGGTCATTATTGGCCATTCCCAGTGATATTGACTTACGTACTTAATTGTTAAACAAAAACATTCACATTTCCTGCAAATATCAAGTGGGTTAAGGTTTTGCTAAGAAATCCGAATAAGTAGAGATGAGGTTTACATTGCAATAATGAGAAGTGCATTTCTGGGTGGGCTCAAACCACTAACCTTTCAATTAACAGAGATTCACGTGTGTCCCTTTTCTCCATTTGCAAGCTTCTGATTAAAAAAAAGAAAATAATGCCTCTTTCTTACCAGCCTGCGATATACAATGCAAGATTTGTATTTCAGCTTTCACAGGCTGTATGAATTTCATGAAAAGCAAGTTGTTCCAGAAAGAAAATGAAAACTTGCATTAAACAAAATGAAGCTGCACATAATCATCCATAGTGATACATTTTGTAAGACAAGACAGGAAGAAAGGCACCGCTGGGATTTGAACGCAGAATCTCCTGTTTAAGAGGAAGCATGTTAACCAAATCAGCCAAAGTGCCATCAGTATATCAACACTGTGTCTGAGTCAGTGATTGCAGCTGACTGTCACTGGAGCACAGTTCATCGTGAACAAGTCAGCCTGCATAATGAGGGGGAAGAGACTGACCTCTGTGATGCAGTATCGACCAATACTAACCTTCTCTCCAACTGTTCTCTGCTGCATTCTGGATTAGCAGGTAAATATTGGTTTCCATGAATGTGTAGGGGTTTTGTGGATTTACTGGGACAATTATTAATTGTAGCAGTAAGTCACAAAATGATTCTTTGATGGCTATTAGAAAACCGACCTCGCGGGTTAACTCATTAACGCACACACACAGATACTAATACACTTATTAATACATAAAATGTGCATATAAACATAACAGATCTTAAGAGTGTGGGTTAGCAGAATACAAAAGTTATATATTAAATCATGAAGAGTTCCAAACCAAGAGGGACATACATTCAGTATACCATTCATTTAGACTGTTTCGTAAATGAACTGGGATTACAACTTCTACACTAGATACTCAAAAGCAAGTACATCACTCATAGGTATTAGATTGATATCAATTGTGGTTGAGGTAACAATTGAATTCTCGAGCTGTAATGCAGAATGTTGAATACTCATCCGATCTGTGTGGATTCAGATCTCCCGCGGACACAAAGAAGCAGTGGCAGGCTGTTGCTGTGTGCAATCGGCGCTCTCTGGCTCGGTGCCAGGCAGTGGCCGGTGCGGCTGGCGAGAAGGAGAGGAGGGAAAGATTCCTGCTGCGATGCGCTGCTGATGCTCTTTGAAGACCGGCGAGTTAGTGTTGGCTGAAACTAGCAGAGCTTGTGCACATGGAAAGTGACTGCGGGTCCAAGCCAGTCACACTCTTTAGATGGGAAGAAGACCAGTTCGTTCCCGATGTAGCGCTAGTCCTGAATCCTGAGATTCAGCTGTCGACAGTTCCGACCGTAGTTCACTCGTTGATCAGGCGAGCTTTGGCGGTGGAGTACCGGTGGTTCACGAGGCTGTCAGCTAGGCTAACCTGGGGCAGATCTTTTTGTTATGCATGGGCAACCTCTGTTCTCGACTCTTAGAACAAAGTTAAGTCCTGGCACTCGGACACACTGGCCGTCACGTGATTGTCCGAGCTGAGTCTGAGAATGTCCTGGAGGGGCACCTTCTGGGCATTGTGCTGCCTGTTTTATCTGGAGGAACTACGGTAGTTCAGTGGCTAAAAGTTCCGCAGGCATTCGAGACCCATGTGGAGTTACCCTGCCCTACCAGTTCCTGATTGGCTGATTGAGGTGGAGGATGAGTAACAATGACCTCTGACCTTAGGGTTGTAAACCTTGGGATGAGACTCTCCCATGGAATCTCCCAGACAGTAAGGCGCCAGAGATGACCATTTATTAGGGTGGCTGGTGAATCTCAGCCTTGGGAGCTGTTCCTTATCAGGAAACTCTATCAGCTAGAAAAACACCTTAAATGTGAACCAGATGGAATGGCCTCTCTGTATCCAGCTGCACTGAGATGAGGGAGAGAGGGACTGGCAAGGGAGCAGCAAACTTAATTCCTGTATTTTAAATAAGCCTTGCCTCTACAGAAGTGTCCTTAGAAGAAAAACATCTTCTATGATAGTGGTACAGTCCATCACGCCCCTCCTATAGCCTTTCAAAGAGAAAAAAAACTGACAACAAAGTATGTCTATGTGTGGTAATCAACCAGGTCTTACAAACATTCTTAAACCCTTCCACCTCCTTTCATTGCAAATGATTTGTACATGTTAGAAGGTTAATTTTGGCTTCTGATATTATGGTGGATTAAGAGTCCTAGAATCTTTGTAGAAGTACAAAGATGAAAGAAAGGGCAGTGTAATCATGGCCAAGAGAAGGCAAATGTTGGACTATCTGCTTGGAGTGAATGGAGCAAAACGTAGGCAACTTCTTGAGCAGAACCTGCTTCATCCTTCAGACTGGGGTTTCTGAAGATCTGTACATTTGAACTTTCAAAGTGACTAAAGTAAAGGAGTGTTCCCTTTTTACCACATAATTCTCACAGATCAACACTAACAGAGAGCCTATTTCCAGCCAGGATTCAATCACTGTCTCTCAGGCATCCCAGCAGTGGATTTCATGACTTCAGAAAGCCATCTTCACCAGTGGAGAACTCAATGCTCTGAGGTTTACTGGCAGAGTCTCACACTGGGTAATGTTAGATGTTGATAAATAATGTCCTATGGAATTCTACTATTGATAAATTCTACTATGGAACTGCGATGTGTCCTGAAAAAATCTTCTATGATAGTGGTACAGTCCAGCACAGCCTTTAAAAGAGAAAAAAAAACTGACAACAACAAGGTAAGTCTGTGGTGTAATCAACTAGGTCTTGCAAACATACTTAACCTCTTCCAGCTACCAACATTACAAATGCTGTTTACACATTAGATGGTTATTTTTGGCTTATGATATTATGGTGGATAAAGAGCCCTGGAGTCTTTGTAGAAGGACAAAAGACGGAAAGAAAGGGCAGTGTAACCATGGCCAAGAGAAGGGAAATGTTGGGGAGAGCTTTTTTCATACACTTTTTATCAGTTTTTCCAGCCCAACAAAGATCAACATATATGAGCAGGCGTCCTGTGCCAAATCCAATCTGCCTTCCTTCCAAGCATACAGGAATGTGAGTGAATTAAATATTGACATATGAAAATACACAAAAATATGCAATCACACATATGCAGTTTGAGCAAACATAAGACAATAACCAAGTACCACAAACTACCAGGCATCTAGTATCATTAGCAGTTCAGGTGGGGAGCTGTGTCAGCATGTGTAGGCTGCAAAGGAACAAGTAATAGGTCTATTCCATGCTTAAAAGAAAAGAAAGAAAACACAACATTTCAGCCGTGGAGCCCTCACACCTGAAGAAGGCTCCACGGCCGAAACGTTGTGTTTTCTTTCTTCTCTTTTCATCTAGTGTCATTAGCCTTTTAACAGTTCCTGTCAAAATAAAATAGAAATGGATAACATTCTAGAGAGAGTTTGAAATACCAAGGTACAATTTAAACCATATTTCTTCCACTACAACCACAATATTTTGGAGAGATCGCTGAACCTCACTGTTCTGGCATGTCCGTTAGCCTCCGTCCTGCTTCAGCAATGAATGCAGCGGGGCACATTCTGAGGGAGATGCGGTCAATCAGGTGGCAGGAAAACCACGCTATGCTTTTTTTTGAGATCCTGAAAAGGACAGGAAGCCATGTATATGTGTGCAGCTGGATATGTATTTGCAGGTGGCGTAGCAAATTCTGCTGAAGCCCCACTGCCTGGTGTGGACGGTAGCTGTGCATGTTGCAGCAGAATTGTGCATGTGAGATCAAGAGGGCATGTCATGTGTTTCAGCACTTCACTCCCTTCCGGTAGCTCGTGATTCCCTGAGTCCAAAAAATTTGTAAGTTCTTTAGATAACCTGTGGACTGATCTTTCACGATGAAGAATTCCTTAAGAAGAATAGATCTCGGCCCACCGTCCCAATGCCTCCGTCTCAAAACAGCAACCTCCCACTGCCCTTAGTCTGCAAGTCTTAGTCTTCGTTACCTATTGTACGAACTGAAATTTTGTGCTCATCAATTTAACGCTCTTTCCACGCCTTGCGCTCTCTGTGCCTCGCATATTTGTGGAGCTGTCTGCTCTTCTTTCTGTTGAAGTACTCAAGTTACGGGGCATCCTGCAGACTATGATGTGCTCACTGGCAGCTTTCAAGATTTGAAGGGAAACTACGAGCTTGATGGCTCAAGTCGAACGAATGTGATTGTTAAGCAATTGATGATCAAAAGCACGTCTTCTAACAATTTGTGAGAGTATTATCAGCACTGTTTTTACTCCGATATACTTTTCACTTGCTAAGCTGACAAATCGGACGAGAAAATGCCGGAGACGCACTCAGTGCAGACTGAGGTTGGGAAGGAGGCGTGGCCCTTCAATGCTTGACAACTGAAGGACGTTCTCTCCGCAACGGAGGAGCACCTGTCAGAAGTCGCAGAGGCTAAAGGAGAGCGCCTGGCTCCCGGTGCTCCAAACTCAGACCTGGAGGATGCGGGCATCGATCCCACTACCTCTCGCATGCTAAGCGAGCGCTCTACCATTTGAGCTAATCCCCCTTGCTTCAGGCTTCTCTGCATCATGTCTTACCGCCTCTGCCCCTCTACAGGGCACCGCCCACTGCCCTTGGTCTGCAAGGCAGTCCTTTCAAGTGCGATGACGACGCTGGGACCTTCGTTGCCTATTGTACGTGCTGAACTTTTGTGCTCATCAATTCAATGCTCTTTCCATCAACTTATCTTGTCTTTTGACGCTTCGTGTTTTGCGTTCCTTTGACTATCGCCATATCGGATGACTGCAAACACTGAAGTTCTTGCTTACGGAGTGTGGAACATTGTTTTCAAGTGATCGCTGTTCTGCCATGTTGACGCCGAGTGAATCTTTCTTTGGCAACATGGGCAGGCTGATAGCAGCGCAAATTTCTTGACTTATTTCTGAATGTGAATGTTGTTTAGAAAAGGGATTTGGCGTTGCTTCTCCCCCGTGTAAAGGTCACGCATTCCAGACGTGGTTATGAGCGAACAGTTGCCGCAAGTGTCTGAAAAGAGCAAGAGAGGAAGTGGCCCTGCCCCGAAACTCACAACTTTCTGATGATGAGGTTATGAGGATGCGAGAGGTCCCTCATTTGTAAGGAATCCACAGTAACAGCTGCTGCCCTGTAGTCGTTGGTGCAGTGGGTGACTAAGCAGAACACCAGATGATATTAGAACGTTCCTGAATATAGTGGAAATAATATCCTCAGTCAGAAATGAACTTGCATCAGTCGCTTGAATTTTATTGTAATATTTCCCTAAAATTGCTTTAAAGACACACCAGAAATATACACAGTGAAGTTTAATTAATTCTTGTTTATTAATCAGTGCAATTTAACAATGTATTTTAATGTCTATAAGATTCGATATTTCAGCTAATAGATGTAGAGCCTTAATATGCAATAGTGAATTTTCAGAATTCCTGGGGAGCAACAAGAACAAAAATTAAATACATATTTAAATTCAGTGTATGTCTTAAATGTGATCTGGCCCCTCTGACTGTTAATTTAATAGATTTGTTTAGATTTTCATTAGGATGGTACTCTACACTTTTGAGAGTGAAAAGGGATAGGATTTGGGGATTCCGAGCATAACGTTTGTAGGCCAGTGTAAGGACATGTCCTCTTTTTAAAAGTCATTATTTAAGACAGTTCTGAACAGTCTCACTTCTCTCAGTCACTCACAAAGTCAGAGGAGCAGATTGTTTCAGGTCATTTTAGTTCACTGTAGTTACAGAGGTCTCTCCTGTGTAGCATTTTTGACTTATAAGTAAAACAGAAATTATATTTGCAAATTAATTGTATTTGCAGCTCTAAAAAGATAAACTTCAGAGACTTCTGTAACAGACCTTTTCAGGTCATTTTAGTTCAGTGTTGCTTCTCTGACCTTGGGAATGAGTCTTAGGAAATTCAGAACAGCGTGTTGCTCGCCTCTCACTTGCTCTGCGGACCAGTCCAGTAGGAGCTGCACAGTCACTATGACGTGTGCAGTCCTACACCGCCTTGATATCAACAGGATGAGCCTCCTCTTCCGTCTGCAAGACTATCAGCACTCTGGCTGTATATTACTGGACCACAGCCACAGGACAGAGAAGGGGCAGTGTTCCTAAGAACTTTCATGAATAATCACTTTTAAAAAGACATAGAAGGTTCTTTTCTTGAACGTACGCTTACATTTGCCACCACAACTTAATTCTCTGTACCCCTAAATCCCCAATATCCCCACTTTCCTTTCAAGTGTAGAGTCCTGGCACCCTTTCAAAGTGCTAGGCGGTGCAGTCGGTTACAAAATAAAAGAAATTCCTTTATTTAGGCATCGTCATTCCCCGACATTTCCTTGGCCCAGTGTACAACATTGGACACACACCTTCGGAAATGTCTAAGAGGACACATTTTGTGGATATCAGAGATGAACCGCTGTTAATAAAGACCCTGGCCTTCACAAGCACTTGAATATTCATTCAACCTCTGGGTGAAGCCATTTCCAATTGGGGCTCCTTCTGGCCAGTACCTATTCCTACAAGTAACTCCAGTCATTGGGATGCTGGAATGACAGATGACCCAACTGGTGATGTGCTTGCGTGAGCCTCAGTTAACTGGTGTAATGGGATACCAGATTACAGCGAACAATAGTCTGCAACTTTATTTCTTCTGCCACCTGGAGATAATCAGGGACTTTACCAAGCTCCCTCGGTAACAACAACATAGTGAGAGCTATTACAGCAATCTACAGCTAGTCCATATTAGGAAAGCAGGACGAATGACCAGAGACAGTTCATCACATCCTTTTACAGAATACATTTGGTTACAAAACAGATCATGACCCTTCTGCCCTTTCTATTTCCACATAGGATCCAAGAACAGTGTAAGATTGCAAGGCTTAAGGGGTTGTTTCAGACCTTGCACAGGGAAATGTAAATATAATTAATATTCATATATTTAGAGGTCTCAGGTTTTGCAGTCTTATTTTCCAATAATAGAAAAACACAGAGACAGCAGTTAATTAGTACAAGTACACATCTCATTTCATTTCAAGTACACCTGTACTTCACCGGGTGCCAAC
Organism: Atractosteus spatula; assembly: GCF_055471065.1. Classification (NCBI taxonomy): domain Eukaryota; kingdom Metazoa; phylum Chordata; class Actinopteri; order Semionotiformes; family Lepisosteidae; genus Atractosteus; species Atractosteus spatula. The sequence continues at coordinate 695,829 of NW_028296627.1, forward strand.
AGCGTCCGAAAGCGATGGTCGAATGGGGATTGATTTCTGTTGTTGTGGTACGTGTTGCCAACTAAAGTTCAAATGCTTTCTACAATCTTTGGCTGCACGTGGATCATGTAGGTCAAAGAAATGTGTCATGACTGAGGATGCCTCTTCTTCGTGTCTTCGAACAGCTTCCAGTCCATTTCGTCCAGCAGCCAGCCCGGCGGAAGAACATACTGGATTCTAGGGAGCCACGCGATGGCCCTTACACAGGCGACGACCAGGCAGGAAGAAGGTTTCAGCAGATGAGACACGGGTCTGGAGATGTCCACCTTCACCAGGTTACTCAGGCGCCCCAGACAGTGGAACAATTCCTGCCAACCTCTTTCTGTGGTGTTGATGCTGTGATCTATAATGAATTTATGAAGTCCAAGGAAATGGCCATTTTGAGTTGCCTTTGCTAAAAAAAATATTTATATTTATTTATTACATGGAATAAGATAACATAAGATCACTTTATTAGCCATATACAATTTCTTGCATTAGGAACTTGTCTTTTCGCATACCACAGCTTGCCTTCCATGAGACAGACAGACAGAGAGAATCTTGGGGTCAGAGCCCAGGATCAGCCATTGTACAGCGCCTCTGGAGCAGTTGGGGTCAAGGGCCTTGCTCAGGGGCCCAACAGAGTAGGATTCCTCTGCCAGCCACGGGATTTGGACCAGCAACCTTCCAGCCACAGGCAAAGTTCCTTAGCCACAGAGCCACCACTCTGTCCATAGGTTGAATACAGTTGTGGTATCGCAGCTGTAGGTAAGGACAGCTAATCAAGCATTTTAATTCATTTGAATGTCATTTCCAGGAACGTTTCAAAACAGTAGTATCAACCAAGATAATGTTTTCCTGATAGATAGGTTTAAACAATATTATTTTTTGAGAATACTAATACTACTAAGTTTATATATATTTCTAATAAAAAAACTTCAATTGCATTGAAAAATAAAATGCACTTTTGTTAGAAATAGAACTACTGTTTTATTACAACACAGTCCTAAATTAATAGGATAACAATTCTGGCATGAAGCTTATCAAAAATGAGAAAAAGCTCTATTTTATGATTTCCTATGCCTGATTAAAATAACTAAAAACACTCACTTTATTTAGATATTTTGAATGTTTTATAAACAGACATAGAATGTATCCTAAGCAATGTATTTGAAAAATTACGTGGAAAACAAAACATATGATAAAGTAGAGAGTACTGTTTCTGAGCTGGGATATTCTGGTATTCCTAACCAGAATATCCCACACAGGGTCGCAGGGGAGCTGGAGCCTATCCTGGCAAGTAACAGGCGTAGGGCAGGATACACCCTGGATGGCACACCAGTCCATTACAGGGCAGACGGACACACACTCACAAACAGCAGGGCTAATTAACCTACCAGCATGTGGGTGGAAGCCCACATCAACACAGAGAGAACATACAAACGCCACACAGAGAGCATCTTAGGAACTGAACCCAGGGCCCCAGCACTGACAGGTTTGATTTAGCTCTTATTTTTACACCATTTGAAAATCATACAGTAGACTTGTCATAACAAGCACTTATTCTGTTGTAGATCTATTCTAAACATAAAGGATCTCTGTACAACTTACCAAATGTGACAAGACTGTCATCTTTCAAACAGGAGTGCATTCAAAGGGACCTCAAGCATGGCAGAGTTTGACAAACTTTAATAATCATCTCAGCTGCCTTTTTAATGCCTTTTCCAAACGGCAGATGCAAGACTTCAAGGTTTTTAAGTTTCTGCAGTGCACAAGGTGAGAACACAGATAATTAGCAGCACTTATTTACTCATCTCTTTTTGGGACGGCCTATCCCTTCAGGACATTCAGTCTCTTTACTATACATACTGTACAAATATGCAAGAGGGGAGTGAGTCAAGACAAACTTGAGGTTCTTGTCTGGACCGCATTTCCCAGAATGCTGTGGGGTGTGAGCTGCTGCCCGCTGTCACAAGACCTGCTGGTGGAAGATTATTGGTCAGGTGTCAGATCACAAAGAAGGAAGCTCAAGCTTCCAAAAGTCAGTTGCTTTGCTTTCTGCCATTTGAAGTGAAATGGAAATCTAATAAGTAAATTGATTCTTAAAATGTAGAGAGCTTTAGGAAAATATATAACAAAGTACGCACTGTTTAGGTTACTTTAGAAGACAATGTACCAAAACAATATATGCTGTCTAGGTCATTAGATTAGCCGAAAGTAACTGATAAGCTTTGAAAAACAAATCTAGTGGTGCTTCTTCTTTCGTTTTTATGATGTAATCTGTTTTGTCTTAGGGAAAGGGGAAGTGTTAGAAGGGACAAAATGCTGAGCTTTCTCTTACAGCGCAACATCTTATAAAAACCCTGTACTGCTTGTAACAAATTGAGTCTCTGATGCACTTTGCAGAGTGGCAACAGGGCTCCCAATATTGCAATATTGAAATAAAGACCTTACTCAGGTAAGAACTCTCTCTCGTGGCTTCCTTGATAGGTATATTTCCATGACAATTTGGGGGCTCGTCCGGGATCACAAACCTGAGCGCGGATGGCTGCTGAAACTCCATCCGGACCCGGACCTAGGGGGATAAACTGTTTATCCTTCCAGAGACGCATCTGGAGAATTGGCAGCTGTCTGACGTCAGTAAATGATCCTTAAAAAATTAATAGTTTGAAAAGCGAGCCACAGGGGTGTTCTCTTCGATGAGTCAGGGACTTATAACGGGTCTGGGACCCGGCAAGTCTGGGACTCGTGAAATGAACATATCTTAACACAGACGTGTGGTGTTTGCTCTGCGGAGTAGTTAATGTGATAAGGTTCAAGAAAGGCACCGTTCGGTAAAAATGGGACCGACCAGACGGCAGATCCTCTGCTAGGCTTTGTGCATCTGAGGGACCAAGAGAAAGACACAGAGGACAGAGCTGCAAGGTTCTGGAAGTGTTTAGTATGAAGAGACTCAGGGAAACACATGTTTTTTGTGAAGAGTCACAGAGAGAGAGAGAGAGACTGGAGTTAAGAGTTGTTCAGTTCTTTGAGGATGGCAATTAGCTTAGCTGCCCACTCCTGATAGTGAGGGACTGAAAAAGAGCTAGGTTTTTACTTTGGAGTTTGTTTTTTATTTCCCTGCATTATAAATAACCAGTGCTGTTTCTGAGCCTAATGTCTGTATTTGCGCATGTCTGTTTCTCTGCATTAGCCTGTGTTTAAAGACTGTTACAACAAGTCCAATGGACAGTCAAATGTTTTCATCATTTGGTTTTCCATCACAGGGCACATATAGATGCCAGCTGTAGATACTTAAATGTTTTATAGACACACATGCAATACAATATCTGTGCGATGTATTTAAAAAAACTGATAATTCTGTCAACCAAATTCATCCATCCATTTTCTAGCCATGTTATCCAGTACAGAGCTGCATGGCAGCTGAAGTCTATCCCAGCAAGAAACACGTGCCTGGCAGATACATCCTGGATGTATCTAGATGTGCACATACCTATATAACCTACCACTGTGGGAGGACTGTGGGAGGAGACCAGAGCATCTGAAAGAAACCCACACTAAACCGGAGAGAACATGCAAACTCCCCACAGACAGAACCCAGGTCCGGAATTAAACCCAGGGCTCCAGAACTGCTAATGCAATGACAGGCAATGCCAATGTCCCAGCAATACACCCCAGGGAGCCACCGTGCCACCCATGGACAGAGCAAGCTAATTGGTTTTAGGTCAACACAATCATGCCCAACATCCCAAAGAAATTGGAGCTGAATTGCAGAGCAAACAATCATTTTGCCTATATTAAAAAAGTCAAAGAACTTAAGATCAAATCATAAATATGTTACAGTCACATTGTCACTAAGACGAGCCGTTCACATGAAAGCTTCAATAACTCACTGAGAAGTGCCTGGCTTTTTAGAAGTTAGTTTCCACCTACTGAAAGCTGGCGTTACTTCACACAGTGTCAAACACTTCATCACACAGCTTCAGCACTTTCAGATTTGTTAATCTCCCAAGCTCTACAACTGAGAAAAAAACAAAACATTACAATTAACAGAGATCACAACGACAACTGTTAGAGTGATTGTTTACTTGATAAAAGACCTCTTACCTTTTCTCTTCTCTTATGTCCAGAAATAGAATACCTTCTGTACAGGTTGATCTGTGAAAAGGTTGTGCAAGGCAAATCAACCTAAAATCACAATTTATTTTACCTTTATTCACACACTGTAAAATCCGTCCTCCAAGTGAAAAACAAGTGGTCAGACGCTCTGAACAGTAATTGCAAATGAAAATGAAATAATAGAAACACTGGCTGGACATCTTCAGAATGAACAGTGAAATGTGAACCAAAGAGGACAGAAGGAGACTATGAGAGTGCAGAACAAGATACCCAGGCATGTTGTTGAGGATAATGCCCTGGATTCAAGTGTTTCGTAGCAAAAGCAGTTAACTAGTCATGCAAGTAACAGTCTTATATTTCTAGTTGATTTGGGATGAGCTGTAGACTTTTGTTTTTTTGACATGATTTTGTCAGTAATACGTGAAAAAGTCTAGGCCGGGGTGACTAGTTTTGATAACCTCTGTAAAACCCGCTGGTGTGGATAAGAACTGCTAGAACAACAATCTGGAATATGATGCATCAGAACACGGCACAGACTCATTGGCAGAAGGAAATGGCTCACCAAAACCTGAGAACCGGTAAACGCTTTGCAGCCCAGTCTGAGCTCCCGCAGGCTAGCGCAAGGCAGGGGGCTGATGATGCCTTCCTATGCAGGACAGGAGTCACTTTCCAATACAAAGCTGGACAAGAGTGGGAAATGCACGAAAAGTTGAAACAGAAACAAAAAACCAAAAACCACCCATCAGCAGCTTCATACTGTTACTGGTGCAGACGATGACTGGCCACTCCTCCTGAAAACCACAGCCTCTGGTTCTTTCACCAAGAAGGGCAGTGCAATCACGTTGCAATAATACAGAAGGAGTTTTCCCAATGTTGTAACAGAAAGAATAAGGTTCTGGATTACAAGACGAAGTTAATTGCATGCAAGGAAAAATAAAGCCGAAGTCTTGTTTCCCACAAGAAACAACAAAACCGAAATATTGTTCAAAGTGCTGGTACAAACTTTAGGTTTATATATCCTTTCCTTTCCGCTTCTGACATCGCTCGTTATTATGGTAAAGAGGGGAGGTCACGTGTTTGGCCAGTTCACAGCTTTTTGGCCAAATGATCAGGGATTAAGTCCCCAGGGGGTTCCCTAGCTCTCCTAGCTTGCATCTGGAATCCTTATCAGTTAACCCCCTTTCCTGCCATAAACTTCAGCTTGTTGTTTAGAAGTCTAATCTTCATACAGAAAGGACTTAAAATTAACCCCGTCTTCACATCTTACTTCATTCCCCCCTTATAAAATATGGCATACTGATGGCCCCACACCTCATCATCATACACACATTCTTTTCACATTTTTTTCTACACACATCTATTAGAGGCCTCAACCTGAATTCTCCCTCTTCCCCAATAGAGGTTTCACAGGGGTCTCAGACTCCTGCTCTCCCAGTGCCGCTCATCTGGCATCTGCACGGGTGTTACCTTGAGTTACTGGAATTCTTTATTTATCGTGTTATTTACACCTTACTTCAACTACTTCAGTCGGCAGCTGTAAAACTACAAATCAGTTCAGAGACAAAGGTCTTCCTTTCCTACCATAAACTCCTGTTGCTTAGAAGTCTAATCTTCAAGCAGAAAGGACTTAATTTAACCCCCATCTTTACTTTTACTTCACCAATAATAATTACTGTATATTGATTTGACCTCAGCATTGGCCTTACCTTGATTCATTTTGGTATTGGTATTCTTAATTTATCTGCTTGGGCCTTTTCAAACAATGCTGTGACAACTCCCAAAGTGCGCTCTATTCCTTCGGCCTTTCACTTTCCATCAGCACTTTTGTAAGACTTACATTTTGGTTATTTGTAAGCTTTAATGTAGCTTCTACTTGGCACATACTGTCGAATTTATAAAGGGAAGTTTGTAGTTGATTACATAAATGAGTTTGGAAATTTAAGATGGAATGCAGTTAAGGCAGATATTTAGATTCATGCAGCAATATTTTTTGCATTCGTATTGCTCCAAGGAACACATCTGTGCGGTCATGTTAAGTGTTTTTAAAGACAAAATGGTTTGATGTTTTAGAAGAAAATGCAGTCCAAACACTCATATTTGTTTGCTCTGGCACAATATTTTTGGAATCATGTTTTGATCAGCTTCCCAGTCTTGGTCAGGAGTAGCCATTCATTCCAACAGATCTTTGTTAGTCTGACTCATCCATCCATCCCTTTTTCTAACCACTTATTCCAGTTCAGGGTTAGGGTTAGCCTTGTAGCGCAGTGGCCCTGGGTTCACTTTCAGTGCTGTCTGCATGGAGTTTGCATGTTTTCCCTGTGCTCATGTGGGTTTCCTCCAGGTGATGCAGTTTCCTCCCACAGTCCACTGGCAGTGCTGGTAGGTGAACAGACTCCGATCTGAGTGTGCATGTATGTTTGTATCTGTCTGCTCTGCAGTGGGCTGGCATCCCATCCAGGGTGTATCCTGCCTTACCCCTGTTGCTTGCTAGATAGGTTCTGGCTTCCTCACGACCCTGTAGTGTATAAAGCACTTTAGAAAATGGATGGATGGATGGATTAACCTGATATTACCTAATATAGTGTCTTCCTGTTGTATGGTAATATTCAAGTACAGTTGCCTTAGAGTAACCACCTTGCTGAATCCAACTGGTAGGGCACACAAAATTCCTGGAGATGGACCCAGTACTAATTTCAGTTCCTCCAGTTTTGAAAATGTGTCCATTTGACGGAGTAGTAATTCTGGAAAATTAGAAAAGGCGGTTTATTCATTAAACTCTAAACTACTAACAGCCAACTTTCTGTAGTAAAACCGTGTTCAATATTCGTGATTTCGCTTCTTTGCACAAAAGTGTTATAAGGTTATACAATGTTATAAGGCACAGCTGCGTTAACATGACTTAACATGATTCTGGAGCAGTGCATCCTGGGTAATGCTTCAATTGTTCAGTTTCCTTCAGGAAAGCGTTAGAAGTGGCTTGTATGTGGACCTGTTACCAGAGCAGTGCCTGTGCGCGACTCAGTGTTGTGTTGCCAGATAAAAGAAATATTATTAAAACAAATATCTTCCATGAATCCCTAAACTATCAGTTTCAATTTACTTTCCTGTCAGTTATTCCTGTGAGGTAATAAGCGTCATTACAAGGCGATAGTGCTGCATTTTTGAACAATAATAAAAATAAGATCTAAAAGGAAAGAAAATGCACACAACAATGAAAAGAAAAACTTAGTCCAGTACATGGTAATCTGTTATATAGCAGTGATCTTATTAGTTTGCACATACAATAATTAGAATTATAGGGAGGACGGAATGCTTTTCTGAAGTTTTCAGAACTAATTTTCTTTAAAAATACTAATAACTAATATCACTTATTTCTGATATAGTTATAACAAAAATAATTATGGTTTTGTGAACTGTGGAACCACACATTATTTTCCCGCAAGGCATTAAGTTCCATGTTTGAAAATTCACCATCTGAGGAGACCTCAAGGCACCTAACCCTCATAAATACCAAAGTGTTACTGTACACTGTACTAGTACACTAGAGGGCACAAGTGAATTTCAAATTGGCTTCTTTACGAAAGCAGCTGTAGGTGTGTGGAACATGCTGCTCAGTGATAGTGTTGAAGCCGATACCCTGACATCATTCAAGACAGCTAGATGAGGTCCTCCAGTCAGGAAGGGAGGCACTCCTTTACACAAAGGGATGTGGGAGCATGGAACAAGCTAAATATCCAAGTTGTTTCACAAATGGAAACTACAGGGAAGTACATTTAAAAATGAGCATGGGAGACAATAGCTCACACAAAGGGTGGTGGGATAGTTTTCTTTCAGGAAACAAATGGATGACATCCTGGGATCAATTCAGTACTAGCTACCAAATAAAAAAAGGTCAGAAAGCTGTTGTAGTGTGCTCTCATGAGGCACCAGTTCTGTAGGGGTTTGGGCATTTACTGGGACAATTATTAATTGTGGCAGTAAATCACAAAATGATTCTTTTTATGGCCTTAGAATCCAACCATGCGGTATAACTCAAACAACGCACACACACAGGTACTAATACACTAAAATACATTTATTAATACATAGAAGGTGCATGTAAATCTAACAGATCTTATCGTGAAGGTTAGCAGAATACAAAAGGTATATATTCATTCAGTAACAAAGAGTTACACATATCAAGAGGACATACGTTCAGTATATCATTCATTTAGACCGTTTCTTGAATGAACTTGGTTACAACTTCTACATTAGATACTCAAAACAAGTACATAACTCTTAGGAATTAAATTGATATCAACTGGTTGGGATAACAATTGAATTCTCGAGCAGTAATGCAGTGAAGTTGAATACTCATCCAATCTCTGGGGATTCAGATCTCCCCCGGACAAAGAAACAGTTGCAGGCTTGTTGCTGTCCAATCCGTGCTCTCTGGCTAGGTGCCAAGCGGTGCTCGGTGCGGCTGGAGAGATTCCTGCTGCGCTGCTCTCTGAAGACCGAGCTAGTTAGTGTTGGCTTTAACTAGCAAAGTTTGTGCACAGGAGAAAACTGACTGTGGGTCCCAGCTGGTCAGGAAGAAGAACGGTTCGTTCCTGATGAAGCGCTAGTTCTGAATACTGATTCAGCTGTCCACAGTTCCGACCTGTTCACGAGGCTTGCTGCTGATGCTAACCTCGGGTGGGTCCTCTGGTTACTCTCTGGCAACCTCCGCTCTCGACTCTTAGAACAAGGAAAGTTCTGGCACTCGGACACACTGGCCGTTACATGGTGGTCCGGGCTGAGTCTCAGGATGGTCAGGAGGCGTGCTGCGAGAATGTCCTGCACTTCCCAACTGTTCTGGCCTGCGGGCCGTCCTGTCCTGGAATCATTCGCACCCCTGGAATTGTTCTTTTTGGAATTCTTCTTCAGGCCCTCTGTGTTGCCTGTTTTTACCTGGAGGAACTTCAGGTCCTTCATTGGCTGAAAGTTTAATGGGCATCAGAGACCCACGTGGGTTACTCGGCCCTACCAGTTCCTGATTGGTTGATCAAGGTGAGATGTGAGTAACTCACCCCTGACACTTAGGAATGCAGTCCAGATGTCCATCTGGCACTCCCTAGACAGATAGGCGCCAATGGATGACCATTGATCATGATAGCCAGGCTTAGCTAAGTGCATCCCCATTTGGGAGCTGTCCCTTATCAAAGAAACCTTAAATCAGCCTGCATGAATAGCTTATCTGTGGCTGCACCACAGAGATGAAGAGAGAGATGGGGCCTCACTGGCAAGAGAGCGCAAAACTTAATTCCTGTATTTTAATAAGCCTTGCCGCTACAGGTGTAACAGTAATAGTATCATGAAATCTTTATTCCTCCCTGCAGTCTCACTCTCTAACAATGTAAAATAAATGCATTATGACATTATCCATAAACAAATATTTCTGGTAGTAGCTGATACATTAATGCTGCACACTGGTATCTTTCCGGGAGTGAATAGGATGTGCATATAAACTGTGCATCATGTGATACCTGTCAGTTACACCTTCAACAGGCTGACAGGGTTAGCTTGAGAATACCAGCAGAGTTAGAAGATGAGTGTTAGTTGTTGTGAAGCAGGGTTATGAAGTGGTGTAGCTTCTTCTACACTCTGTTGTGTTAAATCCTGCTTGACCTTAAAATGCCTTTTGTCTTGTGTTTTTGTGTGTGTGAATTACCTGAGTCAGGGTAGTGTCAGCAGGGTCTTGTCACAGTAGATGAGTGTATATACAGTGCCTTCAGAAAGTATTCACCCACTGGAATTTTGTTGCATTTTGTTCCCATTACACCTCCACATTTTAACATTTTTTTCCTCGTTTTAAGAACACTAAATTCAACACATTTATGAATCAAAAATATTTTTTATTCAAGAACATTTGTTTTTCAAAATGAAAGATTTACATTTCTCATTTACAAAAGTATTGTATTACAAGAGATTGTTTGTGTCTGCAGTTTCTCCCATTTCAGCCAAAAAGCTCTGCAACTCTGTCAGTGTTGGAGCTGGCCACTTTTGGTCACTTTTCTGACAATCACCATTCTTGTCCGGTTGCTCAATTTGGTAGGAGGGCCTGATCTTAGTAGTGTCTGGGTTTTGCCATGTTTTTTCTATTTAGTTACAATGGGATTTAACGGTGCTCCTAGGAAGGTTCAAAACTTTGCCAATCTTTTTATAACCTTCTCCAGTTTTTTTTCCTCCTAACAACTTCATCTCAAAGTTCCAAAGGTAGCTCCTTGGTCTTCATGACAGCAGGACTGATCTGATCTGCTGTTTCAGTGAGACCTCACAGTCAGTGATATCTATTGTGCAATCAAGCAATTGAACACCGGTGAATTTGAAATGAACACAGGTGTACCTTGTTAATGTATTTAGTGTGATCTCTCAAGATAATTGACCCAAATTAGGTTGTTGAAACAAAGGGAGTGAATACTTATCAATTAAGTAATTTTCCATTTTTATTTTTAATAGATGTCTTCAGAATTATAAATACTTAATTTCATTTGAACATTATAAAGAATTGCTTCTACAGGAGTGGAGAAAAACATTTAAATATGATTTAATTTGACTTTGCAACACAGCAGAATGAGAAATAAACAATGGGGTGTGAGTACTTTCTGAAGGCACTGTATATATAGCTTGTCCTGTCTGCAGTTGCATTGAAAAAAAAATTGAAGTATTACTAACGGTGCCAAAATAGATTTTCTTATTAAAAGAGATTCATACAGTGTCTTATTCTTTATTATTTACCCTTTATTGCATAAATATTTCTTGTATTTGATATATATGCTCTCTTATCCACATAAATTAAACTCTGTGACAAGAACTATTTCTGTTTTAGTCAACTGTAAATAAGAGTATAGTCAAAATTTAACTGACCAGACGAACTCAAAATTGGGTGACTACAAAGTGACTATGACTAATAGACATTTTGGGAACAAGTAAAGGTTTGTTCCATGCTGAAAAGAGAAGAAAATAAATGTCTCGGCTGTGGAGCCTTCTTCGGATGTCACATGCTGACGCATCTACCCACTTGAACTAAAAGACATTTTAGTTGAGTTGACTTAGACTATGATTAAATAAAAAACCTGGTGACTAAATTGGTGTTTTTAAGTCACCTGACTGGAACTCTTCCCACACTGACTGTAGCTGAATGGTCTGTCTCCTGTGTGAATGCGCTGGTGCTTTTTTAAGTCATGCGATTGAATAAAACTCTTCCCACACTGACTGCAGATAAACGGTCTCTCTCCTGTGTGAATGCGCTGGTGGGCTTTTAAGCTACGTGACTGACTAAAACTCTTCCCACACTGACTGCAGCTGAATGGTCTCTCTCCTGTGTGAATGCGCTGGTGCTTTTTTAAGTCATGCGATTGAATAAAACTCTTCCCACACTGACTGCAGCTGAACAGTCTCTCTCCTGTGTGAATGCGCTGGTGGGCTATTAAGCTACTTGACTGACTAAAACTCTTCCCACACTGACCACAGCTGAATGGTCTCTCTCCTGTGTGAATGCGCTGGTGGGTTATTAAGCTACTTGACCGACTAAAACTCTTTCCACACTGACTGCAGCTGAACAGTCTCTCTCCTGTGTGAATGCGCTGGTGTGATTGTAAGTGGCTTTTCTGACTAAAACTCTTCCCACACTGACTGCAACTGAATGCTCTCTCTCCTGTGTGAATGCGCCGGTGGGCTATTAAGCTACTTGACTGACTAAAACTCTTCCCACACTGACTGCAGCTGAATGGTCTCTCTCCTGTGTGAATGCGCTGGTGGGTTATTAAATTACTTGACTGACTAAAAGTCTTCCCACACTGACTGCAGGTGAACAGTCTCTCTCCTGTGTGAATGCGCTGGTGGGTTATTAAGTTACATGACCAACTAAAACTCTTCCCACACTGACTGCAGCAGAATGGTCTCTCTCCTGTGTGAATGTGCTGGTGGGATTTTAAGGCATGTGACTGACTAAAACTCTTCCCACACTGACTGCAGCTGAATGGTCTCTCTCCTGTGTGAATGCGCTGGTGGGTTATTAAATTACTTGATTGTCTAAAAGTCTTCCCACACTGACTGCAGCTGAATGGTCTCTCTCCTGTGTGAATGTGCTGATGTTGTTTTAAGAGGTGCAAGTGACTAAAACTCTTCCCACAATGACTACATCTGAAAGGTCTCTCTCCCGTGTGAATACGCTGGTGTCTTTTAAAGTCACTTGACTGAATAAAACTCTTCCCACACTGACTGCAGCTGAATGGTCTCTCTCCTGTGTGAAGGTGCTGGTAGGGCTTTGAAATGCTTGAATAACAGAAACGCTGCTCCTCCCTGTGCCATAATGGCAGTTTGTCCACTCCATCTGAGCAAGGCCTTGAGTGATTCTTCCTCATCCTCTGATTGTACTGGGGTCTCTTATTCTGCCAATGCTCCATGGAATGGTCTTGCTCTGTGTGCTGAGATTTGTTTTCTCCACCATGTCCTTCAGTGTGCTGCTCAGCAGTGTGAATCATCCGGGGCTCCTTCTCCAGCTCTCTGAGACTAAAACTGTCTAGTTCATTCAGTTGTTCCCCTCTTTGCCCAAGAACAGACCTACTCTCCAGTTCATTAAAACTTTTAACAATTTTCTCAGTAACCAGATTATTAAACCTGTGTGTAAAGCCATCAGATACTAAGGGATCATATGATTGTTTGAGACTCTGCAATGACAGTCTCTCCACTTGAACAGAACAAGGCCTAATTATCAAGCCCTGTAGGAGCTGCTGTTGCTCCTCCCTGTACTGACTCCTCTCTGTGTGCTGTGACTCAGTACTGTTCTCTTCACCAGGTACATCAGTCTGCTGCTCTGCAGCGTCAATCAACTTGGACTTCATGTCCTGTTCTGTAAGATTTAAAACATCCAGTTCTTCACTGTGCTCTCGTACAGAGACACAGCCCAGTTCATTACAACCTTGTGTAATATTGTTCGAGTCCAGATTATTAATCTTCTCTATAAAATCATCACATACTAAGAGCCCAGGTGTCTCACTCTCAGGCTCTGTCTTCATCATGGGCACAGAGTCCAGATCCTCGACACTCTGTCTGCTCTCTGTGTGCTGCTCACTGAGTGTCTCTTTCCCTTCTGCGACAGTGAGCTCTCTCTCCTGCACCAAACTGGAGCCCCACTCCTCCTCACTGTGCTGCTGTTCAAGAGGAGCCATTTCCCCAGCGTCAGAGAGAGCACTGGTCTCTGTGCCTGTAAATACAGGAAAAGAAAACAAGAACTTTATAATAATAATAAACTTTATTTTATATAGCACCTTTAAAGGTGGCTTCTCAAAGCACTTTACAGAAGGCCAACAACAAAATATACACAATATAAGCATGATGAGAATATAGTTAGACGAGTCAGTAGATGGTGGTACTAAGTCCAGTAGGAGCAGAGGGGTAAAGAACAGATAAATAAAGGCTCTTCTGAAGAAGGTTTTGAGTCTGGATTTGAAGAAGCTTAGAGAAAGTGACTCTGATATCCTTGGGGAGAAAGTTCTAGAGCTTGGGGCAAAACAGGAGAAGGCCATGTCACCCATAGAGTGTAGAAGGACTGGGGGACAAATAGTTGAACACAATTAGAAGAGCGAAGGTTGTGAGGTGGGGAGTAGGGCGATAACTCAGACAGGTACTGAGGTGCCAAGCCATAGAGAGCCTTATAGGTAAGCAGGAGGATTGTTAAGCATCACGAAACTTGACAGGAAGCCAGTGCAAGGACTCCAGGATAGGAGTAATGTGAATACTTGCACTAGACAAACTGGAAATTACAGCATATTAACACTGCACTGACAGAGATGGGTAAATACAGACACACTGACTGGACACTGCAGCATATTAGCACTGCACTGAAAGGGGTTAATATAGACATGCTGACTGGACACTACAGTACATTAACACTGCACTGAGAGAGAAAGGGGTTAATACAGACACACTGACTGGACACTACAGTACATTAACACTGCACTGAGAGAGGGGTTCATACAGACACACTGACTGGACACTACAGTACTTTAACACTGCACTGAGACGGAGGCATTTATACAGCCATGGACTGCTCAGAGAAGGGGTGTAAATACAGACAGACTGACAGACAGGACACTACAGTACATTAGCACTGCACTGAAAGAGAGCGGTTAATACAGACACACTGACTGGACACTACAGAACATTAACACTGCACTGAGTGACAGGTTAATACAGACATGCTGACTGGACACTACAGTACATTAACACTGCATTGAGAAAGAGAGGGATTAATACAGACACACTGACTGCATATTATAGTACTTTAAAACTGCACAGAGAGAGGTGGGTTAATACATAGACACTGACTGGACACTACAGTACATTAACACTACACTGAGACAGAGAGGGGTTAATACAAACACACTGACTGGACACTCCAGTATATTAACACTGCACTGAGAGAGAGAGGGGTTGATTCACACACACTGACTGCACACTACAATATATTAACACTGCACTGAGAGAGAGGGGTTAATACAGACACACTGACTGGACAATACAGTACATTAACACTGCACTGAGAGAGAGGGGGGTTAATACATACATACTGACTGGACACTACAGTACTTTGTAACACTGCACTGAGAGGGGGGGGGGGTTAATACAAACACACTGACTGGACACAACAGCACATTAACACTACACTGAGAGAGAGTGTTCAATCAATCTTTATTGACAGAAAAAATAAACAAAGTATGAATCTTGATTCTTAGAACCCCACCTTAAGAATTATTAAAATAAAATCATAATTGGAATATTAATTTTTTATTCACAATCCTGCACGTTTCCAAAACACCAACGCTTTTCAAATGTTCCACAGTCATTATGAGATAATATAAAACATATATTTTAACGACATCCTGCTCTTCACCAACCCTTCAAACATCCTCACCAAGTCTAGAGACCTGGAACCAGAGTCTTGTAGATGGTGAGTTTGGCCTGGCCCAGTTGAAAGTTGGCGAGGAGGGTCTGAGTTTTTTGTTTTTTCGTATGACCCACCCCGAACATGAAAATAATGTAATTGAAGGCCAGGCCAAGGTTGATGAAGAGCCAAATCAACACGGCAAACATGGGCGACAGGTGGGGGCAGGCACTGTAGTAGTGGAACACCGTCTCCCTCTGAGCGCAGAAGGGACAGGGCCCTTTTGTTGAGGGGAAATCTGTAGAGGCTACCCCAGGCAGGCCGGACACCATCTGGCACCCCCAGACGAGCCCTCCAGGGAGTGTCAGGGAGTGCAGACAGCTGGGCCTGGTGTCTAGATGTTACAACTAGTCTATACAGACACTTCCCCTCAACACCAGCCAGAGACCTCTCCTCTGAAGCAAGGGACTCAAGGAGAGATCCTGTCGGCCCGGGACTGAGTGCAGGAGACACTAGCAGACCAGGGAAAGGAGGCTGTGTGGTTGGAAGGTGGCGTTCCTCAAACAGACCCTGGACTAGCAGCATCTCCTCAAGAGGCAGAGCAGAGCAGAGCAAAGCTGACTAAGAAACCCGTCCACACACCGCTGCGAGTGTAGTCCCAGAGCGTCACATGCCCACTCCATGCTGCGCCAGCAGTCCTGATCCACGTCAAGCAGGTGGTGGAGTTGTGTGACGTTGGCGCGGACCAGTCTGCCGGTAAAGTCCAAGGAGCGGCCCAGTTCTGTGTCCATTCACGGATTGTGTACTAGTGGCTCTCAGAGTGACCAGTATAGACTGGGCCGCTCCTCCTCTCTCCGCACGTGCAGATGCCGCCAGGCTTTCAGGAGACTACGCTGGAAAGGCTGCAGTGGAGACAGGTCAAGGCTGCAGTGGAGTCGATCCCGAGGTGTCCTGCTAGACGCAACAGGGTGAAGGTCAGCTCCCTCCAGGACAGCAAGGCCGGGCCATACAGCAGCTTCTGTACTGCCTGCATACGAAAGGCGTCCACCCGGCTCCGGATGTCAACGAGTCCTTGTCCTCCGTCCTCTCTGGGCAAATAGAGGACACCCCTCCACAGCCAGTGCAGTCCATCCCAGAAGAAGTCGAGAAGCGTGGCCTGCAGCTCCTCGATCAGTCCAGCTGGTGGCTCCAGGCACAGCAGGCAATGCCACAACATTGAAGCCACCAGGGTGTTGACAAATCAGAACCCGGCCTCTGTAGGAGATCTGGGAGAGCAGCCAGCGCCAGCGGTCCAGGCGACCTTTCACTTTTTCGAGGAGCCCCTCCCAGTTCTTCCTCACACTGGCCTTGTCCCCCAGGTACAACCCCAAGTATTTGAGTCCTCCTCTGGTCCAGCTGAACTTCTCTGGCAAGACTGGGGGACCCGTCTCGCTCCACTCTCCCAGGAGTAGGGCGCTACTCTTGGCCCAGTTTACTTTGGCTGATGATAGCCACTGGAAATCATTCAAAGTTGTCTGTAGCGCCCTGACATCCTGTTCTCCTCCGACCACGACCATGATGTCATCAGCGTATGCCAACATCTTGACAGTAGAATTGGGGCAGCCCGGGATGGACAGCCCCTTGATGACCCGGCGCAGCTGATGTAGCAGAGGTTCAATGGCAAGGGAGTAGAGCATTCCTGAGAGTGCACAGCCCTGCCTGACTCCCCTCCGCACTGGAAACGGAGCAATCAGCCCTCTGTTGACCTTTAGCACACTGAAGATGTCACTGTACAGCACCTGAATCATGGCAACAAAGACAGAGCTGAATCCGAAAAACCTCATGGTTCTCCACAAATACTGATGTTCAACCCTATCAAAGGCCTTTTCCTGGTCTAACGAAATGAGACCAGTATCTAAACCCAATAGTCTGGAGGTGGCCACAACATCTCGAATCAGAAATATATTATCAAAGATTGTCCTTCTGGGTACACAGTACGATTGTTCGGACTGCACCACTGATCCCAGCACCACCCTCAGCCTGTTGGCCAGAGCTTTGGACAGGATTTTATAATCCACACACAGCAGGGCAACAGGTCTCCAGTTCTTAATGTCACACAGGTCCCCTTTCTTAGGCAGCAGGGTGACAACAGCTCTCCTGCAGCTCAGTGGCAGGTCCCCGTGCTCCAGACTTTCCGAGAACACATCCAGCAGGTCAGGTCCCAGCACGGCCCAGAAGGCACAGTAGAATTTGGCCGGCAAGCCATCAAGGCCAGGGGTCATACCATTACTCAAGACACTGAGTGCAGTGGAGAGCTCCTCCAGGGATAGAGGCCTCTCCGGCCATGCCCCCTCCTCTTCGGGGATCTGTGGAAGGTCTTCAAGGAACCTGCGTGTGCAGACCTCACAGAGTCCTCACTTGCCTCGCTGGAGAAGAGCGTCTTGTAGAACTGCATGGTCCTCTCCTGGATCTGCCCAGCCTCGTGCAGCTCCTGCCCTGTCTCCGAGCGCAGGCAGAGGTTCTGCCTGCTCTGGCCCGGTTTCTTCTCTAGGCCCAAGAAGTAGCGAGTCGGGGCGTCTACCTGTGATGCACTCTGAACCCTAGATTTTATTAGAGCTCCCTGTACTTTTGTGTCCAGAAGGCCAATGAGTGATTTTTTTGAGTGTGGAGGTTATCAATTAGCCTTCTGTCTGCACAACACTCCAGAGCCTGGTGGAGCTCCAGAATGTCTCTCTCCAGAGCCTTCATGGACTCACGGATACCTCTCGTGACAATTCCAGTGTACTGCTGGCGGAACTGGCGAATCTGCACCTTCCCAGTATCCCACTACTGCCTCAGGGAGACAAAGTGGGCTTTCTGACTCCTCCACTGCTACCAGAAGAACACGAGGCAGTCACAGAAGTGAGGATCGTCAAGCAGTTGGGTATTAAAGTGCCAGTAGGCACTGCGGGATCTCACTGATGGGACGACGACTGTGCAGATGGTGAGACAGTGGTCCGACAGGCCCACTGGACAGATGGGAGTACTGCTTGACGATGCTGTAATGATGTTTACGGCAGTAGATGCGGTCCAGCCTGGCCAGAGAGAGGGTGTTCCCTCAGACCTGGGCCCAGGTGTACTGCCTCGTGTCCCCATGACATCTCCTCCAGATGTCAGTGAGGTCAGATTTGACAAGGATCCTGCGCAGCTCCCTGGCCGACAGGCCATGTGGCTCTCCGTGATTCCTGCATAATTCCTGTCCAGTGTGCTGCTCTCTGTGCAGTTAAAATCATCCCCCAGGAAGACCAGCTCTTCAGGCTGGCAGGTCACCAGCGCATTTTCAAGCTCCCTGAAGAAGGTGACCCTCTCTCCGCCGTCTGTGGATGCGTAAATGTTAATAAAAACAAAGGTTTTCTTCCTGTAAACTACTTGCATGAGTAACAGGCGACCTTTCACAACCTCATGGACGGCGATAGAGAGGGGCTTCAACCCCACAGAGAACAGCACCGTGACCCCCGCGCTCACAGGGGACCCATGATGGTACACAATGTCCCCCTGCCACTCCCGCTGCCAGGCAATGATGTTGGAGCTGTCGGTGTGGGTCTCCTGCAGGAACGTCACCTGCAGGCTGTTTTCTTTGATGACCTCCAACACCGCAGCTCGCTTCAAAGCCCTCCGGCACCCATTGGTGTTCAAACTCCCTATTCTAATGCCGCCCATGTTTGCGGAAAAGAAAAAAAGAAACAACATAAAACACGAACAGACACATAGCACACAGACGGATAGTGATGTGATGTAAGAGACGGGACACATTCGTGCTGAGGTGCATTCTGCGGTCCTGCCCTGATCTTACCCAATAAGCTCTTCAGGCACCATCTCTCTTGATCGCTGAAGTCATTCGTACCTGAGCCTTTTCAGATGGTGCGTCGCGGAGAGGACAAAGAGCTCAGTGTCGGGAAAAAAGTCCTCGACCACAGTTCCCCTCTTACCTTTAGTCTTCTCTAAGAACTCCCTGATGCTCTGGAAACTGTAGCCTACTCTGCAGCTCTGCCGGGCCGAGGAGCCCGAGGCGAGAGAGGAGTCTGTGAAGCCGCCCTCGTCATCGTCGCTCCCGGACTCCGAGGAGCTCCGGGCGGCGGTGGCGAGGACACTCCAGCGCGTCCTTACTCTCCCAGTGTCGGAGTCACTCGCGGCCCCCGGGCCGGCGACAGAGCCGCCCTCCACCGAGCTCTCTGTGCTGTGCTTTTTCTGCACCGCACTCTGCACAGATTTTTTCGTGCACTTTCTCCACGGTGTCTTAAAACCATCGTCTATTTTTCCGGATGTTAATTCATTTCCTCCCCACACTGTGTCTACAGTTTTCGCTGGCACTTGTGACGAGTTTTCCTCCGTCGGTGTCACTGCCTGCTCTCTCTCTCCCTGACTCTCCTGAGCTGCTGGGCTCTGCAGCTCCCCTGCTCCGCCAGCGCTCGTATCTTGCTCCCCGGTGTGGGGAGCTCCTATCTGAGGGCTGAGGTGGTCCACTCTTCGCTATCTGTTCTCCTGCATGGGACACCACCAGCTCGGGCTCACCTGCCCCCTCCAGCGATCTCCTCTCCTGCACCCCGGCCATGGGCTCTGCCTCCCTGCTGCCTCCCTGCACTGCTCCACTCCCCGCTGCCTGACGCTGTCTCCTGGCCTCCTGTGCACCCTGGGGCTGAGGCTCCCTGCCCATCTCATCCTCCACCTCCGGGCAATTCTTCACCACATGCCCCTCGCTCCCGCACCTGAAGCACTTCGTCGATTCCAAAGTCACGAATGCAACATAACCACAGGTGTCAATCCGAAATTTAAGATCCACATTGATCTCCTCCATGGGGTTTTTTAAGATGCCCTGCAGCCCAGAGGGACCCTCCTGATCAGAGAGACCACCTGTCCGTAATGGGACAGCTCCCTCTACAGCAGCTCGTTCCTCATGAACGGAGGCACATTGGAGAGGGTGATCCTCCAAGCTGGGGCCGCGAGCGGCAGCACCGGGGTGAAGGTGCCGTCCAGGACGACCCCTTTACCACCAGGGCATTTGCCAGATCAATAGATTGCAGGAAAATAACTATCCCTCCACTCATGCGGGAAGCGGACTTGATGTTCCTGCAGCCCACAACCTCCCCGACCGCAAGAACGCACCTCTCCAGCGGTTCATACAGACACACTGACTGGACGCTACAGTACATTAACACTGCACTGAGAGAGGTTCATACAGGCACACTGACTGGAAACTCCAGTACATTAACACTACACTGCAATCAGAGAAAGGGGTTAATACAGACACACTCACTGACTGGACACTACAGTGCATTAACACTGTACTGAGAGAGAGGGGGGTTAATACAGACACACTGACTGGACACTACAGTACATTAACACTGCACTGAGAGAGACGGGTGAATACAGACACACTGACTGGACACTACAGTACTTTAACACTGCACTGAAAAAGGGGTTAATACAGACATGCTGACTGGACACTACAGTACATCAACACTGCACTGAGAGAGGGGGGAGGGTTAATACAGACACACTGACTGGACACTACAGTACATTAACACTGCACTGAGAGAGGGGGGGGTTAATACAGACACACTGACTGGACACTACAGTACATGAACACTGCACTGAGAGAGAGGGGGGGGGTTAATACAGACACACTGTCTGGACACTACAGTACATGAACACTGCACTGAGAGAGAGAGGGCTTGATACAGACACACTGACTAGACACTACAGTACATTAACACTGCACTGGGGGGGTTAATACAGACACACTGACTGGACACTACAGTACATTAACACTACACTGAGACAGAGAGGGTTTAATAAAGACACACTGACTGGACACTACAGTACATTAACACTGCACTGAGAGAGAGAGGGGGGGGGTTAATACAGACACACTGACTGGACACTACAGTACATGAACACTGCACTGAGAGGGAGGGGGGTTAATACAGACACACTGTCTGGACACTACAGTACATGAGCACTGCACTGAGAGAGGGGGGGTTAATACAGACACACTGACTGGACACAACAGTACATTAACACTACACTGAGACAGAGAGGGTTTAATATAGACACACTGACTGGACACTACAGTACATTAACACTGCACTGAAAAAGGGTTTAATACAGACATGCTGACTGGACACTACAGTACATTAACACTGCACTGAGGGGGGGGGTTAATACAGACACACTGACTGGACACTACAGTACATATACAATGCACTGAGAGGGGGGGGTTAATACAGACACTGACTGGACACTACAGTACATTAACACTACACTGAGACAGAGAGGGTTTAATATAGACACACTGACTAGACACTACAGTACATTAACACTTTATACAGACAAGGACAAACTGGAAATTACAGCATATTAACACTGCACTGACAGAGAGGGGTAAATACAGCCATACTGACTGGACACTACAGTACATTAACAATGCACTGAGAGAGGGGGGGGTTAATACAGACACACTGGCTGGACACTACAGTACATTAACACTGCACTGAGAGAGGGGGGGGGGGTTAATACAGACACACTGACTGGACACTCCAGTACATTAACACTGCACTGAGAGAGAGGGGGGGGAGTTAATACAGACACACTGTCTGGACACTACAGTACATGAACACTGCACTGAGAGAGAGAGGGCTTAATACAGACACACTGAATAGACACTACAGTACATTAACACTTTATACAGACAAGGACAAACTGGAAATTACAGCATATTAACACTGCACTGACAGAGAGGGGTAAATACAGCCATACTGACTGGACACTAGAGTACATTAACACTGTACTGAGAGAGGGGTTAATACAGACACACTTACTTCACAGTACAGTACATAAACAATGCACTAAGAGAGAGAGGGATTAATACAGATACAGTGGATTAATATTCCAGAGGAGTTAATACAGACACAGACCTCACCAGTGAGGAAGTTATAGACACTGGTTTTAAACACACACACATACTCTGACTTCATACACGTCACCACACTGACCTGACAACAGTTTCATGTCAATTTCTTCTTTTATTTCTGCAGTGACTTCACAGGGAAGCGTCTGGGTACCCTGATCTCCTCTTGCTCCCGAATCCTCCTCCCAAAGCTGCAATCTCCACTTCAAGCTCTCGTTTTCCTTCTTCAGCTGCGCCATTTCACTCCCGACACTGTCCTCCACACACTGTGTGATTTTAAACACGGCCCCTCTCACCAGGACCTGGGAGACGCTGCGGAGTTTGTCTTCAAACTCGTTCTCAGAGTCAGACATCCTGTTTCCAAAAACTTCTGACACTTCATACACGATCGATTTGAGCAAAACGTGCATGAACGAGTCAAGCTGGATTTGCAGATTTAACAAGTACTCCGCCATCCTTCTTCAGAGTCGATCAGAAACAAAGGCTGACTTGCGATGTTTAAACAGAACAGCTTCTTTATTTTTATTCTTCACAGATTCTGTTGTCAGGGCTGTGCTCTGTTCAAGTATCAACACAGTTGACAAGATGCTACGTTTTCAGAAACTGAAGTTATTAAAAAAACAACTTTCTTCTTTATAGAAAGAAAATCATTCAAGCACCCACAGGCATGCTGTGTAGCGCCGTGTGATGACGTCATTCGTTAGCGCGGCCGCGGCTTCAAAACAATCGAGAAGCGGAGCTGAGAAAGAGGAGTTTCTGCAGCCGGATATAAACTTAACTGCACCTCCTAGCGCCACCTAGTCAAGAGGAGTGAATCACCTGCGACTTGCGCCGTTCGTAAGTGTGAATTTTGTGAAACGGAACAGATTTATTGTTTTGCCCTTCCACAACGAAAACGTCTCCCTTTGCAGGTTTTTGGTTAAAGAAAAAAAAATGCTGTCATATTCTTCCCAGCTGGCAATATTTATTCTGCACCATAAGCAAGATTTGTATTTCATATTTCGCAAATTGTTTGAATTTCTCGAAAAACACGTTGTTCCAAGAAAGGAAATAAATACTTCCAGTAACAAAATCAAGCCATATGTGATTGTCCTTAATGATACATTCTGTATGAAAAGACAGGAAGAAAGGCACCTCAGGATTTCGGACACAGGATCTCCTGTATATTGAGAGAAGTTTAAACCATCTGTCAGTTTATATGTCCAAGGAGCTCAATTTGCATTCCATGTACAACAGCGTGTCCTCTACACCCGCCACTGAAGCACAGCACAGGCTCAGCATCTTGACATCTCCCTAACAGAGACACGCAGAGACCTTTTGGTGGGCAGTGGCTCAAAAGGGGAGAAGAGACCATTTCTGGAGCAGGATTTGTTACGTTGGAGTACTCTGGACACAAATCAGTGCCCGCTTGCATTTCTGTGTTTTTTTTAATTTTACAGAAAGTTTAAATGCGACTTTGAAGGCATTATAATTCACAACCTTGGCAAAAAATGGTTGTCCATAATTGTTGATTATGTTTGATTAACAGACAAAATATGACAACCCCTCTACTGAGCATATACTTTATTTTCCTGATGTAACACATCTTAACAAGAGGGCAAAGTAAATAAAATAATTAGCATCTAATTGCATGCAATACCAAATGCAATCTCTTTCCATCTTAAGAGCAAGGGTTCACATGATACATCAATTCAATTTTTTTTTTCCCAAAAAAGTGTCTATTGTGGGACAAATACTGCTTGAGCAGCCTCTGTTCCTCAACCACCCGGCTCAGGTCTCGATGGAGTAGATGTTTCTATGAGGCTGAATTGTCTTAGTTCAGGGATCTTCTTTACGAAATAAAGGATGGCTTTCTACCTGCTCAAGCTATTGTCGACACTGTGCGGGAGGTTGACGATGAGCTGTCTGGCAGTTAGATCCGCCAGGACTTTGAGCGACTCAAACTCAGCCTCCTGGACAGCTGGCTGGAGAAGCTGTGACCGGTGCATGGCTCAGGGAGATGACAGTGAAGTGGGGGGACCATGGGGTGAGCCTCCTGGGGTGCACCACCATCGTGTTCCACAGGCTGGTTCTGGCAAAGCAGTTCAGGGCACCGGTCTTGGAGGTGGTTTGGGGAAAAATCTTCCCCCACTTCGAGCCGGCATGGCTGTGGGCATGTCTGAGACTGCCTTTCCTGCCCCAGAGGTTGAAGCAGCTCGACAATTTCATCCAACATAATTGCATTTTATGAAAATGGTGCTGCAGCACCTTCTGTATGTCTGTTGTGTCCCACAGCTTGTGAGAAGAAGAGAAAGACCCCTATCTCTTTTGCCTTCCGTTACTCCCACTCGGGGGTCTTTCCACTGACTCTGTGAGGGGCAGGTGTGTCCAGTAGATTATCGAGTGGAAGTTAGGGATGTTGGAGATGCAGCTCCTTGCATTCACAACAAGAGTCACCAGCAGCAGCAGCAGTAGTGCCTGCAGCTTTCCATTCTGTAGTGGTTTCGCCTAAACGAAAGGTTTCCCAAGCGGAAACAAACCACCTTTTTTCGCATGCTTCTCAACTGCATAAAGGTCCCTAGCGACAGGCCATCTTTTCTCAATGTATTTCTGGTGTTTCATGGCATCTCGTACCAAATGCACTTTCCTTCTGTACACGGAGCTGATCACTTGAAATTTGGCTGTGCAGAGAGACCAAGATGAGCTTTGTCGACTCCAAAGCAGCTCCTTTGTAAAACGCTGTTTGTTCACATCACTTATGTGGGGCTTATACACGGCGGTCTCTAAAGGTCTTTGCTACCTGATAGTGGGGCATTGCAGTAGTCTAACCTGCTGTATGCAAGAGCATGCATTAATTTCTCTGTGTCTTGAGTGGAGAGAAACTGCCTTAGTTTTGCAATTTTTCTCAACTGTAGGAAGTATGTTTTGATACTCTTTTAACATGAGAGTTAAACGAGAGCCTTGCGTCTAATATGGTTATGTGCTGATTCTTGAGGCAAATTTTTGAATGCTCTGAGTAAAGTGCTGAAGTTATAGTAGTCCTATCAGTATTGTAGCCACCAAACAACAGAACCTGTTTTATCAGAGTTGAAGAACAAAATGTTTTCACATATCCAAGTCTTTACTTCATTAATGCAATTAGATACTTTATTATATAGCCCCAGAGAGAGAGAAATACCGGAAGGACAGCAAATAACCGGAAATGAGAGACAGGACAGAGAAGGAGCACCCTCTGGCTGCAGAGGGCATGACACCTACAACACTCTGGTTGCATAAGTGTGCACACCCTTTTATTATGGGGGCTGTAGCTGTGTTCAGAGTTAACCAATCACATTCAAAATCATGTCTAAATTTAAGTAGCATACACCTGCCATTAATGAAAGTGATTCTACTGGGATAGCCATGGTCCTCAAGGAGGTGATTAAAAATATAAGGGATATTATTGTTGAAAGGTACTGATCAGGAGAGGGGTATAAAAGAATATCAAAGGCATTGGATGTACCATGGAGCCCTCTGAAGATTATCATCAAATGTGGCACCACAGGGACATTGACAAGATCAGGACAACCTTCCAAAGTTAATGACGGGACAAGGAGAAAACTTATGAGGGAAGCTACCAAGAGGCCTACAGAAAGCTACAGAGGCCTACAGAGCTGCAGCAATTTTTGGTGGGTATTGGTCACTCCTTGCATGTGACAACAATCTCCCGTATTCTGCATGTCTGGGCTATGGGGTAGGAGGCAAGACAGAAGCCATTTTTCACAAAAAAATAAATCTAAATTTTGCAATAAAATGCATTCAGTCACCCTAAAAAATGTCTTATGGTCTTATAAGACAAAGGGTAAGCCTTTTGGCCTTAAGTTTAAAAGATATGTTTGGTGTAACACAGCCCATCATCACACACCATTTGGTGGTGGAAGCATCATGCTTTGGGGATGCTTTTCTTCAGCTGGGACAGGGGCTCTAGTTAAAATAGATAGGATAATGACTAGCTCCAAATATCAAGATATTTTGGCACAAAACCTGCTGGCCTCTGTCAGAAACCTGTCATCTAGACACTGTTCCCAGAGCTGGATAAGTGACTCCAGATTCTACAGATCTCTAGCAATAGAGAAAGTCAGGCTACAGAAGTGGAGAAATGGAGAAAATCTCCTCTTCACAATGTGGAAAAATATTACCGAGACGAGTAAATTTCTTGAAGTTCAATACTCTATACAAGTTACCCCTACCCACCTGGCAAAATTTAAGGGCTTCAGTACAAAAGCTGGCTGAAACAAGCAATTGCTATTATTACACATTTTTGCAGACCTCACGGTGCTCTACACTGCTCTTTTCTAAACTGAGCTGCTCATTTGGAAACCAAAAGGCAACAGAGAGGCGTTCTTATACTGGGAGCCGAACCCGGGCCACCTGGGTGAAAACCAGGAATCCTAACTCCTAGACCAACGTAGTCATTCTGTGCATAATGCAGGCAAATTGCAGTTCCTGTCTCTATGCCGTGCTTCCCTGAGAGCTAGCTGACAACCAGAGCGCTGCAGAGTCTAAACAGAAGGCCACACCTGCATTCAACATATTCACACCAGGACTTGAACACAGATACACTTGATGAAAATCTTCCCACATTATAAACTTGCAGCCCTGGGTCTCAGTTCGTTTTTGGTAGCCTTAGCCAATCAAAGCCTGTATGGGTCCCAATTATTTACAAAGAATTGTCCAATCACAGTCTCCGCTCTCATTCTTGGTAGTTTTCACCGAATCACAGCCCTCCCTGCTGTCAATCAAGTGGGGAGTTTATCCATTTGTGTGCTGGTTAATCAATCCGTTTTTTCAAACTAGAAGTACCAGAAACTGTGGGCTCCTTGTGTTTCTTTGTCCTTTTTAAAATATGTTTCTGGTTTGTAAAATAACTGTTTTTGACATTATTGACTCAGCTTCTCCGGTGCTATTAGAAATATATATAAATAGGTATGTGGTATTTTAACAAATCTGGTGTTTGAATCAATTAAGGGGTGGCTCCATCTGCTTTGTAGTTATAAAAAAAAATGATAAAAAATGTAAGTGAAGCTTGATATGAGGGTAATCTGTGTTTTTCAAGTTCGGTACTTAATAGACTTTTGGGTTTGGATTTTGAATCATTATTGTCATGCTCAGGCTGGGACCAGCTTCTTTCTTCACAGAAATGTTCACACACAAGTAAACCATGTACACTCAGGAAAAAATCTCAATTTCAATTTCTCATCTAGTCTATTTTGATCTTACAGATTGATATTATTGATATATTATCTTATCTGTATTATTGATAGAGCTCATGTATTTCTTGTAGAGTATTTATATTCTTGAGAGAACAACTGTATAACTGTAGTATTAACAGGGACTCTGCATTAAATACTATCTCCATTGTTGTAACTGCTTCAATCAATTCAGAGTAGCGGGGTAGGCAGAGCCTATCCCAGCATTAAATGGGCACAAGACAGGATACGCCCTGAATGGGACACTACAGACACACACTTACACCAGGGCTGGTTTTCCCAGAAGCTAATTAACTAAACCCAAGCAAACAAGGGTACATGCACATACCCAGGGAGCAGATTGAATGCACGAAATGAACCCAGCAATGCTAACCACTGCACTGCCTCGTCACCCTGACAGAGATTTAATATAGAATAATCCACAACATAAGTCATTGATCTCCCTTCTTCCTTTATTTCTTATCTACACTCTGGTTTATCGATTCTCTCTTCCTAGTGTAGTGACTCCTTTCCGCTTGATTCTCAACTTTATTTCAGAATTTTTTTCAGATCCCTTCTTCTCTTCATTCTAGTCTGGTGAGAAGTCAGGCTCCAAACAATACCTTGAGCAGTTTCTGCAATTTTAAAATAATAATAATAATTAATTCTGCTTCTTCTACTAATGATATCACTCCTGCTGCTGCTTACAACAGTAAATTCCCCCCTTATGTTTATAGTACTGATGACACTACTAGTGCTCTGAATAATATCACAGCTGTATCTACTGCTGTTCCTGCTAAACCTACAGTCTGGACATACCAAGAGGCTGCTCTTCTCTTCCTTCACTCTCTTCTTCTGAGCTTTCATTTCTCTCTTCTTTTTCTCCACTTCCCATCTCCTCTTCTCGACCTCCTGCTTCATCTGTTCCATCTCCTTCTTTTTCAAGATTTCCCCCCTCTTCTCCTCCTCTTTTTCAAAAAACTCTCCTTCTCTTCATCTCCTCCTTTTCCATGATTTTCCCCCTCTTCTCCTCCTGCTTCATCTGTTTCTTTTCCTCCTTTTTCCTCCTAGAGTCTCTACAGTTTGTACAGATGAGACAATACAGTGTGTCCAATAAGAGTCTGTCCAGGTGAGACTATACAGTGTATCTAGTAAGAGTCTGTCCAGATGAGTTTATACAGTGTGTCCAATAAGAGCCTGTACAGGTGACTCCACACAAGGACAGAGGTTCTGTTCACTTCTCACCTGTCTCTGAGTCTCAGGAACTCTGAAGTTCCTAAAAGGAGGGGGCTCCTCCAGGGCTTGATGGGGGCGGCATGGCACAGTCACCAGGGGTTTCTCTGAGTTCAGATGATTGAGGAGGGAGGGCCCAGGGGCGCCGAGGTCCAGGAGAGGGAGGGATGAACATCTTGTTTTCTTTAACAGCCTCGCCAATCTGGATCATGTGTCTCCTTGGCTGTGGAGACTGAAGACACACAGAAGACCTTTCTGTTCCTGCTGAGTCCCACAACAAGTCAGACTGTCCTAAGACTACTACAAAGAGAAAAAATTAACCTGCTAATCACAGACCTCAGTTACAGGGACTCCCAGGTAGTTCTGCAGGATGAGGTAGAGCTATGCTGCACACTGGCGGAAGCACTTGTCCACCTCAGAGAAGTCACACCTGACCTTCATGTTTTCGAAGCAGGACTTCAGTGTCTCCTTCACCTCCTCCTAGTCATCCTGCTTCATGATTCCTGTGCCCTGGAAGGGAAAATCCTAGGAAAATGGGGAGAGAGAATCAGGCAAGATGTCCTGACCATGTCTGCTGCTGTCAAACCAAACCTCCATTATCAGAGCTCCCGTTGTGTTGCCCGTTGTCTTCACTGTTTTAATTTTGGGATTTGGTAAAATTTCTTATCATATCCTCTGTGAAACTTCACTAACTCAGTACCAACTCCTGTACCAGAGAGAGAGAACAAAGACAGTGAATCATCCTCATACCTCCACAGCGCCAGACAGGAGATGCAACCTAGGGGTGGAACTGTGGTATCTCTAAAGCCAAAAGAGAGGGGGAGGGGGGTCACCCCCCTGTTAATAGAGCCAATAGAAAGACAGAGACACCCCACTGTTAATAGAGCCATTAGAGAGAGGGGGAGTAACCCCACTGTTGCCATCGATGACCAAGAGTCTCACCACCCACTCTATGATGCCCGCTTGTGGTGATCTATAAGCGGTGTGTCTTTCAGCCAACCACTTGAAATAACAGCAGGCTGGTGTCCCAGCCCAGCTCCTGTCTCTCTCCCCTTGGATCTGGGAGATTTCCAGGTTGAGTGGGGTGACGCAGGTATCTTGGAAAGCTGAGGGGGTCAGGAGAGTCGCCCCAGCCCCTGTACCGCCCTGATACCACAGTGTAAGCTGGACAAGGGGAGGGGTTTCAGGGACTCACCAATCCCACATATGCTGCCTCCGATCCAAACTTGGCCAGGACCTCATCGTACAACTCCAGGCAGTCAAGCTGGATGGAAGACATCGCATTCTGAGCCCAGGTCCGCACCCAGCTCTCCTCAACCTAGAGAAGCCCCTCCAGTTCGACCCGCAGGCCCTCCCCGAGCCACCACAGGGCAGCCGGGGCCTTACCTACACTCTTACCTACAGTTACACTATAACTAACACTTACACAAATACTGCCAATATTACAACAGTAACACTGCAATTAAGACTTACAGTTTGTATATTACTAACAATAACACAAACTTAGTAGTACACTAATAATACCAATAATAACAGTAATACTATCAAAAGAACTAACATGACAATGAGTATTAATACTCTGACACTAACACTATGATTATCACTAATATTAACATGAATACTAGCATTAAAACTAAAATTCAAAGTAGCTCTATCATCACTAATTCTCACATGAATACTAGTATTCAGTAGTGCTATCATCATTAATACTCACATAGACACACAGACACTACACATACTCATGGACACACACCCACACACATCAAACACTCACAAACACCCACACACCCACAGACACCACATACGCTAATAGTGATAAAAACACAGCACTCACAGATTTCTGTTCGTTGGTCTGGACTCTAGAAAGTTCTAAAGTGCTCTAGAAATTTGCAAGTGACTCTGGACCTCAACACCTGTTGATGGGTCACTTCTGTCAGACACAGCATTGGAGCCCAAGCCCACCTACACACACATTCACACACACTGACAGATATACACCCACACATTCACACACATTATGACATACTGACAGACACACAACCACACACTCACACACATTCACACAAACACTACACACACTCACAGATACAAACTCACAGACACACATTCACAGACACACACATAGACACAACACACACTCACAGGCACCACACACATTTATACACACAATCAGACACTCACACACATACAGTACTCGCACACATTCACAGACACACACATAGACACTACTAATACTTACAGACACACACCCACACACTGATAGACACCACACACTTGCAGACACACACCCACACACTAACAGACACACACCTGCACAATGACAGAAATATCACACTGACAGACACACATTCACACACTGACAAACACCACACACTCACAAACACCACAAACTCACAGACACACTCTACAAACACTTATAATAACAGTAATGATATCACTAAAACTAACACTACTGCTACTGTTAATACTGTAACAGTAACTCTATAATTAAATTTAATATTAACATTAATATGACCAAAAAACTAAAATTATCAGTAGTGCTATCATCATTAATACTCACATAAACACTAGCATTAGTATTAAAACTACCAGTTGTACTCTCACTAATATTAACATAAATACACAAGCATTAGTATTAGTTGCTGTCCGTGACGTCACACCACTCTTTGTGACGAAGGCGAGACATCTAGCCAGGCACAGTGATGTGCCACGTGTCGCCATGGTTACCATACTTATGATTTGTAAACAAATGGAAAATGCATTTAAACTGTTACTTACACAAATTTATTAACTTTGAATATAATTTTCTAGCTCTAGGATACAATTCCTAAATAATAATTTGAATAAATCATTCTTTAATTTCAGATTGAACATTATTAACACTAAACGCATGTTAATTAATCGATTTTGACTCTTTTCTAGATTTTAAAATGGGTCAAGAATGGGAAAAGAATCAGTGCTCACCAATCGGTGAACTTAATCGATTATTCTATGTTTTTTTAGTTGAATTAATTGCTTGATAAGTGATCAATAACTCTCCTCCGTGCGCTCTGCGCGTCTCCCGCGGTCTCGCTCTCCGATTCCGGCTCTCTGGCTGGTGTCTGTGACGTCACAGCGCTCTTTCTGACAGAGCAGAGCGCGTCTCCGCTGGAGGAGACTCCTGTCCGGAGCCCGGAGGGCTTTTCTTACAGATATAACATCTCCAAAAACAAAACACACCGGGCTGTTAAGAGAAGCGATTCATAACAGCAGGAGGAGGAGAATGACAAACCGAGAAATGAAATTCATTAAACACTAACAGAAAAAAAAAATGTTTACTTCACAGAATAATGCGTTATAAAGCATACTCCTGTGGAGCAGAAGAGAAAGAGAAGGAGCACAGGTCTCTATAATAAGTGCTTTTAAGCTTTTTACACGAATCTCCATAGAATAGAAGCCAAGAGGATCAGACTCCTGATCCTGGAGGTTGAAGAGCAGCTCTTGGTTTTATTTTCACTCGATCTCTCAGTTCCTCAGCCAGTTTGATTATTTAATTAACTATATAACTGTTATCAGACTCTGTTTAACTGTATATTTATAAGACTCCACATGAGAGACGTGTGGGAGACGCTGAATCCCAGGGCTGGTGTGGAATCACACACAGACAGGTCTTCTGTGTGATCTGAGTCCCACTGCTCAGAGCTACAAACTTGTCAACTAGTCACTATTGTAGACACGACCATCAGTCTGCTGCTGCTGATAATCATATTACACTTATAAGAGTGACAACACTGCTGTTCATTAAATAAGTAAAAATAATAATAAGAGATAATCACATATTGCTCAATTGTCAGTCAAACACTTCTGACAGATAGGTTTATTCCATGCTGAAAAAAAGAAGAAAGAGAACACAATGTTTCGGCCGTGGAGCCTTCTTCAGGTGTGAGAGAGACAGGGCAGTAGGCAAAGGTAAAGTAGTGGGAGAACAAAGGCTGGGAGGGAGGAGGAGTGAGAGGCGGGAGCAGGGGACAGAAAGAGAGGCCAATCAAGAGGTGTGAAGTCAGAATAGATGTAGAGAGGTGTGACAGAAAGAGGGTCTTGGAACAGCTGTGAAGAGACAGAATGGTGGTTTAGTGAGAGAAGCGGGCAAATGGCCCAGGGAGGAAGAGATTTAATCTGTTTCTCTACTGTGCATGTTTAAATCCACTTAATATTGAATATTAATATGGAATTTTACAACTAAGGCTAAATTTTGGTAGCTGAAACAGAAGTACTGTATAGTACAATTTTGTTTTGATTTGAACTGATGTTTGCACCTCAATAATCCATTCGTCGTCGAAAGAAGCAAAGGCAGATGTGTATTGAATCGCACGACAATCCTGTTCTCAATCCAAAAGAAAGGTTTAATGTGATCCCACTAGAAAAAGAGTCAATTTCTATATCTAATGATGTCCCTCAAACATTTTGTAATATCTCTGGGAGTGTATACTGTAGAAGCCTGGTTAACTGCTTAAATTCAAACTAAACAGGACTATGGGAATGAGATTTGATTTTGAACTGGGATTTAAATAAATAGGAACGCTGCACTACATTGTGCTTTATGTAAGACAAAAGGTGGGCTTCCTGTGTTTTCGATTACTCAGTTGTAAGAGCGGAGGAATATAGTGGAAACAGCTGGGAACTCTTTGTTCTCTGGTTTGAATCTGGCTGGAAGAAAGGTGTTTTTTATGTTCTTTAATCAGAAAGTGAAAATTTGTCATTCACTTTGTTGTCCAACGAAAGCTGAGTAAACGGTGAAGCAGAGCCTCTTGTTCTGAATTCTTCTAACATTTTCTAGGCTTGTAGACTCCTCACTCTTCCTAAAACAAAGTGCCGCAGATAAAGATACAGTAGTTGTCGGGAGTTTAGTTCAGTGGTAGAGCACATACAGTACAGTACCTCGCATGTATATGGCTGTTTTCAATCGCCGGTGTCTCCACTCTGGATTTCTTCCTAAACGCGATATCTTTCCTTACTTGTGTGTGAATTTCAGCGTGACACATAAAGCCTTTGTCTGTTTTATAAAGATTCTATTTTAAATCAATTAAAACAAAAGAAATACTAATTAAATACACATAGAAAACACATGTATCTAATTAGAACATTTGGGCAATGTGTTACTAGCAGTGGAGCTGAGCTCAAAGTAGAGCAGTTGATATTGTTAAACCACGTATTGTTTTTGAATGACGCTACTAAGCACTGGCACGGTGTTTGTGCAGTCCTTCCCAACCTTTCTATCGACTGGATGAGTCTCCTGTTCCATCTCCAATTCTTTCCGCACATTTCGCCTGTTTCACCACCATTATCATTAGACTATAGCCACTAATACGAGAATACTGTTCTGAAAGACTGTCTTAAATAATAATGTTGAAAAGGGTAATGATAAGAGTTTTTTTTCATTAAGGTAACCGTACATTTGCATGTATAGTACAACTTATTATCTGTATCTGCAAATCCCCAATATTAATGCTGTCTCCTGAGAAACACAAGTGTAGAGTCAAATCATATTAAATCATACAACAAATCTATTCAATTAACACTCCTATGTGACAGAACACATTTAAGACTTACACCCCTTTAAATATGTATTTCCTTCATTTCAGTTCTCTCCCCGGGATACCTGAAAATTCATTATAGCATAATAAACTCTGTGCATGCATTACCTGTAATACAGCTACTAATAAAGATAACATTAAACTTCATTATTAAGATATCACGCTTTTATTAATAAAATATGTATTGATAAAATTCCTTGTGAATAATTGTAGTGTCTGGAAAGCAATTGTTCATTACTTAATGACGATATTATTTCCACTACATTCAGGACAGTTCCAATGTGATCTATTGTTCCGCTTAGTCTGCTTAGTTTCCTACTTTAGTAACGTCTAATGGGCAGCAGCTGTTATTTTAGGTTTGTTGCAATTGAGAACAGGTTTGGTACAGAGCTGCTGACAAATTTCAGCAGCCAGTTTGTTTCAACTGACCCGTTGTAGCTACCAATCAGAAGCAAGGAGAAACAAACATTAGTTTTGCCTTTTTTTTAAAAAAAAAGGAAAACAGAGTAGTAGTTTATGTGGTAATTTCAGGTACAATGTATGAACTAAAGTTAACTAGTCCCACAGTAATGCGTGGGGTCCTATCAAGAAAAAAAATAGTTGTAACCCGAAAACACAACAAACACAAAACGAGAAGTCTTCCGGGAACCTAGGTAAATCCCTGTAGTAGTCTAGCAACTATAAAAAAACAACCAAACGCAACAACTTCAAAAGAAAAAGAACATTAAAACAAATCTGGGGAACAACATAAACACAGAATCTAATGCGAGAGCTTTATCAAGTCTTCAGTGCTCCTCTCGTCTCAGTAGACCTCTCTCATATATTTGTGTACAGGTCAACTGGAGGTACACAGCTGATAGTAATTTAAGTAGGGAGCTGCATAAGCATGTGTGGGCTGCAAAGGTAAAAGTATAGGTTTATTCCATGCTGAAAAGAGAAGGAAACACAATGTTTCAGCTGTGGAGCCTTCTTTGATTGTGACTAGAAATAAACCTTTACTTGTTCGTTTGATGTTAATTTACCTCCATCAAATACCTAAGAGTATCTAAACTCCACAGTTGCTTTCAGTAGCTGAAGACACTGCTCCAGATGAGGCTTGAACTCACAACCTCGGCATGACTCCGCTGTGCACTGCTGTATAAGTACCGCGCGCTGACCGATTGCGCCACTGGAGCTGAGCAAGTTGTGCTCCTCATACAGACTGACGCTGCAGAAACACAGGGTGAAAACGGTTTCGGTTGTGGATCCATCTCCAGATGAGGAAAAGGAACAGTAAAATAGCAAGGAAAATACAAGAAAAGAAACTGAAAGAATTGTGCTAACAGCAAAGGGGGGCGGAGGGAGGTGGTCGGACAAGAAAATCAACCCGGCGGATTATTTGTAGCGACATTTTTGAGTCAATCAGCACACGGATTTCTCTTCATGTGCCTTAAGCTGTGCAGTTTGTATTTTCTATGTCGATAGGTTTCTTCAGAAGTCCAGTAAATTGACAATAATGGAGAACTAGCTGACGCACCCCGTCGTGAAGACCCTCTGTAAGGTGATTACACGTTTCATTTTCATGTCGCCTCCTTTACACGCAATTGCAGCCCCGACACTGAGAGAAAGCATGAGAAACGGCTTCAATTTCAATGTGAATCGCAGTACAGGCTCGATGGCTTCACATCTCCCATCAATCAAATAAAATTGCATTAAAGCGATCTAAATATGACTCTGAAGTACTGGGAAAGATGATTATTTTGAGCGTGCCTCTCAGGGCCTGCTACGAGGCTGAAGTTGGCTTCTTATTCGCCAGCTTCTTATTCGCGTTTATCGTTCCACCTTAAGTGCTGCTGCTGTGATGTTATGTCGCCTTTCGCCTGTAGATGGCTCTCTTCGATCAGTACTAATTTGGCTGGAATACTGTAGACATCCTCAGTGAAAGGGAATATCCAAATAAATAGCGACTGTCCAAATTATATTTTTGTATGGAGTATATTTTAGAAAATCGCAAACCAATTTTAAAAACTCACCATAACATGGACTTGCACTGGGAAAAAGGTGATTGTGCTTTCTGCTTATTGCTACGGCCCTCCCCCCTGATTATAAAAACGTCTCACAATTCTGACACCGAGGTGTGAGAGACAATGTAATAGACTATCAAAATCCTGAAGTACAAGACATTTTAATGCACCATTTTCCAAATATGACCCTCTGATCTTGGCTTTGTCAGAATACATTGCGAAAAAGTATGGCACGAATTGCACGAATTGCAATGGCACAAATTGTTGAGAATATCGTTGACCTTGCCGATATTTGCAGGGGATATGAGTGTTTTGCGCACGTTGAACTACAGCACGTAAGAATTGAGCTCCTTAGTCAATATCACCGGGGATGTCCAATAATGACGAACATCTGTAGCTTCAAGGAAACTTCGACTCGCACATGGAGTTTTATCTTCGAATGGAGGGTGGGAGAATTCATTTATACTCTCGTTGCTCATTAGCTAAACTATTTTAAAAATATGACGCAGATTTGTTCGAGAAACTTGTAATCGCCTTAAAGAGAGTCTTCTTGAAGACGTGCACCAGGTAGCTCTCCACTGTTAATTGACAGGACTTTAGAATAAACTGTTTTCATACAACCAACATACAAATTACACATCTTAAGGAACATGAAGAGAAATCTGTGTACTAAATAACATAAAACTGTCGCTGCAAATTATCGCCAAGCTGTTTTACGTGTCCTAACACCTCTTTCTTTCCTACTTTGCAGCGAGCACAATTCTTTCTGTTTCTTCGTCGCTTTTATACTGTCTCTTCCCCCATGTGCAGATGGATCCACAGC
Organism: Atractosteus spatula; assembly: GCF_055471065.1. Taxonomy (NCBI): domain Eukaryota; kingdom Metazoa; phylum Chordata; class Actinopteri; order Semionotiformes; family Lepisosteidae; genus Atractosteus; species Atractosteus spatula. The sequence continues at coordinate 732,639 of NW_028296627.1, forward strand.
CGAAACTTTAGGTCGGTTCCTATTACTCTGTCCGATTGAAAGAGCTGTATTAAAGGCACTCCCATCTCTGCAGGAAAGTTGTTGCTGCTCCCAAAACAATATACTGCAGACAAATGTGATAGCGATACTGTCACTGCGTGTGGGCCACGTGTTCCTGCTGTCAGCCTATTATGTCATGTTCATCCACACCCAGAAACATTACTGCTGTAGCACAAGAGTTATATAGGCGCAGTCGATAGAGCCTGAATCTCTTAATCTCAGAACTGTGGGTTCAGCCCCCACGTTGGGTCCCTCTGTGTCAATTTGATCCCTCCAATACTCCTAGCATGACCCGATGGCGTAACAGTGATACCCAGTGCCTTGTGACCTTTGCGTAATTCAGCTTTCTTTCCACTTGATTCAGATTTTGATCTGAAATCATCGGCCTAACAAGAGTTTGTCTAAATCGAGGGAGATTCGCTCACAAGCAAGTATTAAACACTTCAGCATTTACTGTTCGAATACCACACTTTGTCAAAACACTGCCGCTTCTTAAGCTACCAAGTAACGGTTTTTGAGCACGCGTTGTATTGTAAATACTTATATTAAAAAAGCATAAATTCACATAATGGAATTTGGACGGAACAAAGTAGTCCAGCCCCTATACAACATTACATACCCACTGATTAAGTTTAAAACTACAGCAACAGGAGTAACAATAATGGCAACAACATGTTTGGAGTTCGGCATTTCATTTATTCTGCAGAAACATCGTTTCAGAATGAACTGCCCGGATAAAAGAGTAATTGCGGCTTCAGATCGTTTTTACAGAGCATTGCGTTGTTCTGTTCATGCTGACTACACGCTTTAAATTTATGTCATTTATTGCAAGCATTGCTTTTCCAGGTTTTTCTGAAATTCCTCGCATTTGAGCCAGCACTAAAATATTTCATTCGCGTCGCTGAATACATCGTGGAAACGGTATTTGCCATTTTGTTATTCGGTTCTGAAGTTTGAAAATGAAAATGAAACGGGGGTCACTTCGTAGGCTTGAAAGAAGTCCAAGCAGCATAAAAACCCAAGAATTCTCACAAATTGCACCTTTCTTCTGCTGTTTTTATAATTCGGACTTCAACATTTGAATGCATACGTTACTGCTGCTAATCACATTCACGTGTTCACGAAGCTTTTTTCTGTCTATTATGTTGTTGCTAAGCAGTTTCTCCGTTTTCCTCGTATTGTGATTGTCAGCGAGCACAAGACTGAAACAGTGTAAAGACAGGGTAAAACGCCTGATTGTCGGGAGTGGGATTTGAACCCTCGCCTCTATCTGGAGAGCGGAACACAAAGCTTAAAAGACACGAATCTATGAATCTGCTGTTCTAAACCACGCGACTATCCTGAAGAAATGTACACCGAATGCACCAGTTGCATCCGATTTTCCGTAACTTTAGGATGATTGACACGACTGGACGAACACAATTTGTGGCGTTTAGCATGACATAGTCTTGCAGGCAGACAATGTTTTGTCCCACTACTTATATAATTTTATCGTTTACTCGTTTTAAAAAAACACGGTCTTCTCGTTCCTAATCAGATTTTTAGTGCTTTCGGACGTTACTTCCAACCTAGACTGACAGCTCACCCGATCTGTTTGTGATCAGACCATGGAGTGGGGGGGCTGTACCAAATGCCCGTTCCTTCCCAATGCTGAGACGATCATTCGGAAGATGGGTGTGAAGAGAGACAGGCTTTGTCGACTAAAGAACAAGGCAGGATATGCAAGAACACTCATCACTGGCGACAGTTACATTCTTTTACTATAGAGACTCCTACTTTGCGTGTTTTTTAAAGACACTGAAACTCAAGGAAAGTGGTGACAAATGAAATAGGTGGGGTTTGAACCCACGATTTTCAGTTTACGAAACCGACACTTTACCACTTAGCCGCCGCGCCTTCAAGCAAGCAGGCGACTTATGTTGTTCAAATTATTTGTTTCTGAATCTTTTTTACATCGCCTGGAGGCAGCAACAACAACAAAAAAGGGATTCTTAACAAGGAGATACGCGGCAGCGGTGTGATTCCAACAGATGCCCCCGAAGAGACTGGAGCTTTAATCCAGCTCCTTAGAGCGCTCGGCCGCGTTACTCTCGATAGCGGCTCTTCAGCTCTTGTGGTCTGACCTAGTGGTGTTATGACACGTGGAAGCGACTGCAACTTCATTTTCTGAGATGCTTTCTCTCACGTGGTGAAATCTCGACTTTGGCACCTCTGGATATAGTTCTTCTGTGGAGCAGGCTTTCAAACCTGTGCTTATAGCGCCCTTGAAGTCATTTTATTTTTACAGGAAGATGTATTCCAAAAGATGCATTCGTACTGGATTTGACTGGGATTCTGAAATACTTCTTGCAAATGTATTCAGACGTTCTTGAACCTATAATAAAAAAACAGACCTGAAACTCCATAGCTTCCAATCTCTGATGTTACTGTCCTTAAACTCGGACGTGATGTTCTGCAGACGTGCAGTGTACCTTTACTCTCGTGTTTTCAAAACGACCTCCGTTGTCGGGCTCAGAAGAAGTGGAACTGGCCTGACTGCACAGGAAAGTACGGAATAATAAAATGTTTCTACGGCTCAAAAAAGTCCCTTTAGACCCTCGTCACGTCTCTGTGAAGAACGGGCAGGTAGAGAGATTTTACAGATGCTCATGATGTTTCACACGGGGTGTTACCTGTTGAAGTGTCTCCCCAGTGGGCAAAAGATGTAGAATATAAGTCTATTAAATGCATACCTTAGAATTATAAATGTGGTCCGTAATTTGTCTAGAATGAAATTCTAATATACGTATGTTGTTATACGTCAATTATACATCTATGATTATATGTTCATTATACATAAATGGTTGGAGTTCTTATGTACAGATCAATTAAGCAGACTATTATACATATATGGTTGGAGTTCTATTATACAATATATAGTTCTATTATACAATTAACTGTAGGGGACTATTATACACATATGGATAGAGATCTATTATACATCAAAGATTTTAGTTTTAGTTTTAGTTTTAGTTTTAAAAGTTTTATAGGCACAGAAACAAGTAAATCAAGCCAATGATTTGGTTTAGAAATTTATTCTGTAAATATACAATCATTCACACCTGAAAAATATCTAGTTCAAATTATAGTACATTATATACAATATTGTAATCAACATATGGCTAATCATCAACTGCTACTAGATCTTCACTAATCAACCAATCAGACATACCCATTACACATTTTCAAACATTAACTGCACTTTTCTGCAGTCTTTGCTCAGTCCTAGAATACAAAGTGACCATATTTCAAAGTTCGAAAGTTGTAGTAACTTTTTAGAACATGGAGCTTTTTGTAAAACACTTTATTTTGGCATTAAAAGATCAGCAAGATTATACATTATAAACTAAAAATAAGAAAGTATGCCAGAGATGGATCCTATTAATCAGATGTAAGCTGTCATATAATGACCTATCTGTAAACTGGAATACTAGTAGTGGATATTTTCCACACCACAGAGAGAATATAATATCATACAAGTAGGTTTTGATTGTCCATATTGTCAAGGACTCGCTTGTGTGTACAGAACTCTTCCATTGTGCTCAGCCTCTTGATGTGGAATTGGGAGTCAGCAATGCATTGTGGTATATAACCAGAAAAGATGCTGTGTTAGATATGTTTTCAATTTCAATTATATATGCATTTATTAATGTTGTTGATATTACGGTTGCAATTTAACCATGGTGAGAATCCCTCCCTATCATACAGGAGAGTGGGGTTTGATTCCTGACAGGGAGCTAAGGAGCTTTTTCTACAATCTGTTTACAATTTAAACTGTAGTGTGAGACACCTTTCTTCCTACAGAAATCATTTTTTTTAAATGAGATGAATTTGTTATAACAACACAAAACATCAAAGTGAAGCTGCTTTTCAGCAACCCCTTGGCTACATGGGAATTTTGTTTTTTTGACAACAGGGTCATTTGCAAAATTAAACAAGGAATTGATTCACTCCTGTTGTCACGATTATAGTTCCCCCTCCTTAAGGGTGCTCCAGCCCTTTCACTAGACTTTATTCTCTGCACCTGTTCCCTATTCCCAGCCCACCTTAAAAGCCAGGCGCTGACGCTCATCCGGGCTCTGCATCTGATTTCCATATCGTGCGAGTCCGGGACCAGGAGGCGCCTGGTCCCGTTAAGGTTTTAACCTCGGTTCCCGTTCCTGTTCCCCGTCCGCCGGTTCCGACCCGGCCTTCGTGGTTTTTAACTTGTTTTGATGGATCTCCTGGTTTTGGACTTACCTTTCTGTTTTGGATACTCTCTAAGGACTTCTCTTTTGGATTGTTCGCCTCGGCCACACCTCCCCCGTGCACCAGCGCACCTTGGACACGCCCCCCTGTCTTCAGCCCCGTATTCCTGCATGACGTTTCCCTAGTGTTCCCCCCACTCCGTCGGACTGTGTCGTCCGCATAGGGTCCGGAAAGAACTGTTCGTTACAGAATGCAGAGCCAACACCTGGACCCCGCGGACGGCACCCTGGCAGCCTGGATTCCATCGGGTTTTTTTTCTCCCCTTTTTTTTTCTTAGGGCTTCGGAGCCGCCCTGAAAAGGAGGGGCGTACTGTCACGATTATAGTCCCCCCTCCTTAAGGGTGCTCCAGCCCTTTCACTAAGACTTTATTCTCTGCACCTGTTTCCCATTCCCAGCCCACCTTAAAAGCCAGGCGCTGACGCTCATCCGGGCTCTGCATCTGATTTCCATATCATGCGAGTCCGGGACCAGGAAGCGCCTGGTCCCGTTAAGGTTTTAACCTCTGTTCCCGTTCCTGTTCCCCGTCCGCCGGTTCCGACCCGGCCTTCATGGTTTTTATCTTGTTCTGATGGATCTCCTGGTTTTGGACTTACCCTTGCGTTTTGGATTATCCCTAAGGACTACTCTCTCGGATTGTTCGCCTCGGCCACACCTTCCCCGTGCACCAGCGCACCTTGGACACGCCCCCCTGTCTTCAGCCCCGTATTCCTGCATGACGTTTCCCTAGTGTTCCCCCACTCCGTCGGACTGTGTCGTCCGCATAGGGTCCGGAAAGAACTGTTCGTTACAGAATGCAGAGCCAACACCTGGACCCCGCGGACGGCACCCTGGCAGCCTGGATTCCATCAGTTGTTTTTTTTTTCCTCCCCTTTTTTTTTCTTAGGGCTTCGGAGCCGCCCTGAAAAGGAGGGGCGTACTGTCACGATTATAGTTCCCCCTCCTTAAGGGTGCTCCAGCCCTTTCACTAGACTTTATTCTCTGCACCTGTTCCCTATTCCCAGCCCACCTTAAAAGCCAGGCGCTGACGCTCATCCGGGCTCTGCATCTGATTTCCATATCGTGCGAGTCCGGGACCAGGAGGCGCCTGGTCCCGTTAAGGTTTTAACCTCGGTTCCCGTTCCTGTTCCCCGTCCGCCGGTTCCGACCCGGCCTTCGTGGTTTTTAACTTGTTTTGATGGATCTCCTGGTTTTGGACTTACCTTTCTGTTTTGGATACTCTCTAAGGACTTCTCTTTTGGATTGTTCGCCTCGGCCACACCTCCCCCGTGCACCAGCGCACCTTGGACACGCCCCCCTGTCTTCAGCCCCGTATTCCTGCATGACGTTTCCCTAGTGTTCCCCCCACTCCGTCGGACTGTGTCGTCCGCATAGGGTCCGGAAAGAACTGTTCGTTACACCTGTGTATAAAATGGAAGACGGGTTTGATATGGAAACAACTACACACATTTTAGTTTTTTTTTTCCAATTGTACTCCCATCAAAGTGACATAAGAAAAGTCATTGTCAGAAGTGGGATATGAAAACAGGCCACCAGGGGAGACTGATGTAATAAGTGCACCAGAAATATATTGAAAACAAATGGGCTGTCACTAAGAGAAATACAGGTCCCACCATAAAACACCATAAGGAGTGCAAAACATGTTAAGTTATTTCTGTACTTCATCAGCGTCGGTAAAAGAGGGACTCAAGGACACAAAGACTCTAGTTTGGGATTCGGGCTGAGAAAGGGAAGTGTGACTTTGGATACAGGGCATGGTAGAGAGGAACAAATGGTGCAATGAAATAAAATGCCAAAACCCCAGATTGAACCAGGGACCTTTAGAGCGTCAGTCTAAGGCTTTCTCAGATGAGCTATTTCAACCTCCGTGTATGATCCAACCTCTGCTGTCTACAGTAGCCTCCTAAAGTTCCAGCATGAATGCATGAAGAGGAGTGGTAGAGTGTGGCAGAAGTGCAAAATGTGAGAGGATAAAAGACACCTGTTTCTGCCCGATTTCAAACAGGGGATCTTGCGCATGTGTGATGAACGTGATAATCACAATATTACAGAAATGACAGCAGCATTGAACGTGTCAAGACGTAAAAGATTGTTAATTCTCTTCAAATACTCACAGTGTCTTTATTCTGCTGTATTAATTTACTGTGCTCATCAGGCAGTAACAAACCTGTTACCTACACTGTTCCCAGAACTGGATAGGTGACTCCACATTCTATAGCTCTCTAGCATAGAGGAAGTCAGACTACAGAAATGGAGAAAATCTCCTCTTCAGAAAGTGGAAATATATTCCTTAGAAAAGTCCTTTTCTCAAAGTTCAACACTCTCTGCAAGTCACTCATTCCCACCTTGCGCAGTGTAGTGGTTATCACATTCTCTTAACACATCAAAGGGTTTCTTTTTGAAAGCAAGCTAAAACAAGTGATCACTTTTCTCACATTTTTCATTGCTGACGTTGCTTTATGGGTCTATTTTCTATACTGTGCTGATCAATTGAAAACGAGAAGGCGAAAAAGACATGTTCCCACACCTAAGGTTGAACCCAGGGAATCACAGTCAAATACCAGGAACCATAACTACTAGATTGTATGGAATACAGCTTTATCATGATATCAAAGTGCAATATCTTTTTTCACCAAAAATGGGCTTCCTGACTTCAGAAAGCCTTCGAGACAAATACTAAAAGACAAAATTTCCACTTGGTAAAGGAAATGAAAACACATGTACCTTACCAAACTTTGAGTACAGGCAGTCAGGGTGATAATACAAGACGATTTAAAATTCAACAAATAAAACCTGTCAACCGGTAATCCCAACTACTCATAAAAAATTGAAGTGGCAATACACAGTAGGTGACTCTTGGGTGTACATTAAATCCATGTAAGAAGAGGGTTTAGTGTTATATTTCCAAATCCAATATGCAAATGAGAGACCTGGCCCAGCCAATCACAAGTCTCCCGTGGTCTGGAATGGAGCTGATCTCCTCTTCTAGTTATTCATGCTGGAGTTAGGTTACATATTAGCATAATTAATATGACAGCTACTCCAGAAACAAAAAATGTAAACAAATACACTGGATTGTGACTGCAACTGTCAGATTGTAGCTCTGGAGATGACCTTGTAATTCTCCTTCTAAGGTAAGGAAGAGGAGGAGCTTCACCAATCTGTTTTTCCACCAAATAAATTGGCTTTCTGACTTCAGAAAACCTTCCATTTATTTATTTTTTTTATTTTTAAGAACTTTATTTTAATTTCACAAACAAATACAAATATTCACAAAATAGGAAACTGTAATAAATACAGTGGTGTGAAAACGTATTTGCCCCCTTCCTGATTTCTTATTTTTTTGCATGTTTGTCACACTGAAATGTTTCAGATCATCAAACAAATTGAAATATTAGACAAAGATAACACAAGTAAACACAAAATGCAGTTTTTAAACGAAGGTTTTTATTATTAAGGGAAAACAAAAATCCAAACGTACATGGCCCTGTGTGAAAAAGTGATTGCCCCCTAAACCTAATAACTGGTTGGGCCACCCTTAGCAGCAACAACTGCAATCAAGCATTTGTGATAACTGGCAATGAGTCTTTTACAGCACTGTGGAGGAATTTTGGCCCACTCATCTTTGCAGAATTGTTGTAATTCAGCACCATTGGAGGGTTTTCGAGCCTTAACCCCTTTTTTAAGGTCATGCCACAACATCTCAATCGGATTCAGGTCAGGACTTTGACTAGATAGATAGATAATACTTTATTAATCCCATAGGGAAATTGATGTGTTACAGCAGTCCAGCCCAAGACAAGCAAAACAGACATCAGAATAGTTATAAAACAAAAGACAAACAAAATAAATAAAAATAAATAAATACATAGGTGTGTGCAAAATGTGCTGATCATAGTCGCTGTAAAAACAATAAAATATGTGCAAAATGTGCATAGGTTTATACAGACTGATTGTCCAAAAAGTACAATGGAGTAAACATGCTGTCCATAGAGGAGCAAATGAAGGGCTAACAGTCCTAGCCTAGGGCAGCGTTATACACCCTGACAGCCGCCGGGAGGAAAGACCTGCGTAAACGTTCCCTTGAACACCGTAGCTGGAGCAGTCTATTGCTAAATGTGCTCCGCTGCCCAGTAACAGTCCCATGAAGCGGATGAGAGGTGTTGTTCATGATGGCTGTGCGCTTGTTCAGCATTCTCCTCTCAGCCACCACCTCCATGGGGTCAAGGCTCATCCCCAGCACAGTGCCAGCCTTCTTGATGAGTTTATTGAGCCTATTTGCATCTTTTGTCATGATGCTGCTGCCCCAGCACACCACAGCGTAGAAGATGGCCGCCGCCACCACTGATTCATAAAAAATGTGTAGCAGTGTTCCACACACACCAAAGGACCTGAGCCTCCTAAGAAAATAGAGTTGGTTCTGACCTTTCTTGTACAGGGCATCAGTGTTACCAGACCACTCCAGCTTATCATCCAGGTGTATCCCTAAGTACTTGTAGGAATGTACGCCCTCTATGTCCTCACCCTGGATGGAAACAGGGTTCAGTGGAGACTTATTCCTTCGAAAGTCAAAAATCATTTCTTTGGTCTTGCTGGTGTTAATCTGGAGATGGTTAAGATGACACCACTCCACAAAATTGGTAATCAAGCTCCTATATTCCTCCTCCCTCCCCTCTCTAATACACCCCACAATTGCAGAGTCATCCGAAAACTTCTGCAGATGACATGTCTCAGAGTTGTACCTGAAGTCAGAGGTGTAAAAGGTGAACAGGAATGGAGCAAGGACAGTCCCCTGTGGAGCCCCAGTACTGCTAACAATCTGTTCGGACACACAGCTCTGTAGCCGTACATACTGTGGCCTGCAGGTCAGATAGTCTATAATCCAGGACAGCAGGGGAGTGTCCACCTGCGCCGCCCTTAGCTTATCTCTCAGTAAAGGTGGATGGATGGTGTTAAAGGCACTGAAGAAGTCAAAGAACATAACTCTCACAATGCTCCCCGTCTTCTCCAGGTGAGAGTTAGCTCTGTGTAGCAGATAGATGACTGCATCCTCCACTCCCAGGTGTGACCGATAGGCGAACTGCAGGGGGTCCAGTGCTGTACTCACCAGGGTTCTGAGGTGGTCCAGTACAAGCCTTTCCAGAGTTTTCATTAGGTGTGATGTAAGTGCCACTGGTCTGTAGTCATTCAAGACTTTAGGGTGCCCCTTTTGGGTACTGGCACCAGGCAAGATGTCTTCCAGAGCATCGGAACCTTTTCTAATCTCAGGCTGAGGTTGAAGATGTACTGCAGCACTGAACCCAGTTGGTCCGCACAGATCTTTAGCACCCTGGAGCTGACACCGTCAGGACCCGCTGCCTTCCCTGCATGGAGTCTCCTCAACTCCCTTCTGACCTGGTCAGCTGTGATGGATAGGCCGAGGAGGGCAGGGGAAGATGGAGTAGGAGTAGGAGGGATCACATGATGGGGTGACTGAGGACATGAAGAGGGTGTCTGGGGTGAAGGCCTGTGAAGTGAATGGACAGTGGACCCTGTATCGAATCTGTTGAAGAAAAGATTCAGCTCATTGGCCCTCTCCAGGCCTCCCTCACTCTGTTGGCCGCCGGACAACTTGTATCCGGAGATCTTCCTCATGCCATTCCACATGTCTCTCACATTGCTCTCCCTCAGCCTGTCCTCCATTATACAGCAGTGTACCGCAGAGTCATGCTGAGGTTGTGAGTTTGAGCCTCAGCTGGAGCAGTGTGGCCTGTGTATTTAGCTACTGAAAGCAACTGACGATTTTCTGGAGATCAGGTCTCAGTTAACATGAAAAGAAACAAGTAAAGGTTTATTCTGTATTACACCCAAAGAAGGCTCCAGAGCCATGATTATGAGTCTGGTAAGAGTAACACAGTTAAATAAATCATCAGTCCAGCTGTGGAACTGAGTGCCGGGTGGAAATAAAACCAATAACAAATAAAACAAATCAGACAGGGCCCTTTCAGTCTTCTCCATATATATCAGAGCCACATCACTGTTTCTTCCACTGTGGCAGTGAGGTCACTCAGGTCAGCCCAGGAATACAGAAACAAGGTGGACTGAATAAGAACTGGGTGTCCTGTGGATGTGAACAGAGCCAAATAATTTAAATGAAAAAGAAAGAAAAGCCCAGCAGTGACTGTCCCCTCTGTACTGAGCCTGGTGGACAGCAGCTCTTCCAGTTGAGTCCCTCAGACTCTGAGTCTGTCCCTGTGCAGCTCCAGTCCACACAGATGTTCCAGCCCCTTCAGCTGTGGCCCCAGTCTCTCTGAGTGGAGCTGACTGTGAGGAAGAGACTGAGACTCTCTAACAGCACAGTGGAGCTGAACTAATACTTATACACTGATACACCCCCAGTCTGAACAGAGTGAGGACACAGCTCAGCTCATCCTCCTTATTCTTATCGGTAGTAGTAGCAGTAGCAGTAGGAGGAGCAGTAAAATATTAGTAGTAGGTATAAATAGTAATAGTAGGTAGCAGTAGTATCAGTGGCAGGAGTAGTTGTAGTAATAGCTGTAGTAGTATTAGTAGTTATGCTGTATTTAAACTTTCCTGTTCAATATAGCAGAGCTCCTGTGTTACAGCCTCACCATAATAACTGCAGCAGCAGGAGCATAAGTGCAAGAGTCAGTCTGAAAAAGCAATGATATGATGATTTCTTTTAAAAATCTTTCCTTGTTTACACAGCCTAAAAGCGGTGATATTAGACAGAGCTTCACTGGAGCTGCAGGTCAGACTCTGCAGTGAGTCTGTGGTTTGTGCTCTTCTGAGCTCCTCCAGCACAGGAAGCCAGGCTGTACTGTGAGGCTGTGGCTGGTTCCCCTCTCTGTGAACTGGGCTCAGGGGTCACTGATCTGGCAGCTGTGGGCTCTGTTCCAGGTCAGAAGCAATAAGCTTCTATTAACCCTTTCCAGGACCTCCAGCCCTTCAGTATTACTGTAGTGATTCATTATTTTTACTGTAAGTCAGCCTCCAAGCATCTGTCAGAAGTGTTTGACTGACAATTGAGCAATATGTGATTATCTCTTATTATTATTTTTACTTATTTAATGAACAGCAGTATTGCCACTCTTATGAGTATAATATGATTATCATCAGCAGCAGACTGATGGTCGTGTCTACAATAGTGACTAGTTGACCAGTCTGTAGCTCTGAGCAGTGGGACTCAGATCACACAGAAGACCTGTCTGTGTGTGATTCCACACCAGCCCTGGAATTCAGCATCTCCCACACGTCTCTCATGGGGAGTCTTATAAATATAAAGTTAAAGAGAGTCTGATAACAGTTATACAGCTAGTTAAATAATCAAGCTGAGGAACTGAGAGCTCGAGTGGAAATAAAACCAAGAGATGCTCTTCAACCTCCAGGATCAGGAGTCTGATCCTCCTGGCTTCTATTCTGTGGAGATTCGTGTAAAACGCTTAAAAGCGCTTATTATAGAGACCTGTGCTCTTTCTCTTCTGCTCCACAGGAGTATGCTTTATAACGCATTAGTCTGTGAAGTAAACATTTTTTTTCTGTTTAATGAATTTCATTCCTCAGTATGTCATTCTTCTCCTCCTGCTGTTATGAATCGCTTCTCTTAACAGCCTGTGTTTTTTTGGGGGGAGATGTTATATCTATAAGAAAAGCCCCCCAGGCTCCGGACAGGAGTCTCCTCCAGCCGAGACGCGCTCTGCTCTGTCAGAAAGAGCGCTGTGACGTCACAGACACCAGCCATAGCGCCGGGATCAGAGAGCGAGACCGCGGAAGAAGCGAAGAGCGCACGGAGGAGAGTTATTGATCACTTATCTATCAACAAGCAATTAATTCAACTAAAGAACAGTAGAAAAATCGATTAAATTCACTGATTAGTGAGCACTGATTCTTTTCCCGTTCTTGACCCATTTTAAAATCTAGAATAGAGTCAATATCGATTAATTAACATAGTGCATTTTGTGTTAATAATGTTCAATCCGAAATTAAAGAATTATTTATTCAAATTATTATTTAGGAATTGTATCTGAGAGCTAGAAAAATATATTCAAAGTTAATAAATTTGTGTAAGTAACAGTTTAAATGCATTTTCCATTTGTTTACAAATCATAAGTATGGTAACCATGGCGACACGCGGCACGTCACTGTGCCTGGCTAGGTCATAAAGAGTGGTGTGATGTCACAGACAGCAACTAATACTAATGCTAGTGTATTTATGTTAATATTAGTGAGAGTACAACTGGTAGTTTTAATATTAATGCTAGTATTCATGTGAGAATGATGATAGCACTACTGATAGTTTTAGTTTTAATGGTCATATTAATGTTAATATTAAATTTAATTATAGTGTTACTGTTACAGTATTAACAGTAGCAGTAGTGTTAGTTTTAGTGATAGCATTACTGTTATTATAAGTAGTTTGTGTCAGTGTTAGTCATAATGATAGTGTAAGTCTTTTAATTTTAGTTTTAATGCTAGTATTCATGTTAATATTAGTGCAAATTATAGATTTACTGTTAGATTATTTACACTAGTGGTCATGTTAGTTTTAGTGATAACATTACTGTTATTATTAGTATTAGTAGTGTAGTAGTAGTTTGTATCACTGTTAGGGATATTGATAGTGTTAGTCGTAGTGATAGTGTTAGTGTTGTAATATTAGTGGTATTTGTGTTAGTGTTAGTTATAGTGTATTTGTGGTTATGAGTGTATGTAGAGTGTGTCTGTGAGTTTGTGGTGTTTGTGAGTGTGTGGTGTTTGTCAGTGTGTGAATGTGTGTCTGTCAGTGTGATATGTCTGTCATTGTGTACGTGTGTGTCTGTTAGTGTGTGGGTGTGTGTCTGCAAGTATGTGGTGTATATCAGTGTGTGGGTGTGTGTCTGTAAGTATTAGTAGTGTCTATTGTGTGTATCTGTGAATGTGTGCGAGTATGTGTGTGAGTGTCTGATTGTGTGTATAAATGTGTGTGGTGCTTGTGAGTGTGTGTTGTGTCTATGTGTGTGTCTGTGAATGTGTGTCTGTGAGTGTGTATCTGTGAGTGTGTGTAGTGTCTGTATGAATGTGTGTGAGTGTGTGGTTGTCAGTGTGTGAATGTGTGTGAGTGTGTGGTTGTGTCTCTGTCAGTGTGTCATAATATGTGTGAGTTTGTGGGTGTATATCTGTCAGTGTGTGTGTAAATGTGTGTGTAGGTGGGCTTGGGCTCCAATGCTGTGTCTGACAGAAGTGACCCATCAACAGGTGTTGAGGTCCAGAGTCGCTTGCGAATTTCTAGAGCACTTTAGAACTTTCTAGAGTCCAGACCAATGAACAGAAATCTGTGAGTGCTGTGTTTTTATCACTATTAGCGTATGTGGTGTCTGTGAGTGTGTGGATATGTGTGAGTGTGTGGGTGTTTGTGAGTGTGTGATGTGTGTGGGTGTGTGTCTGTATGTGTAGTGTCTGTGTGTCTATGTGAGTATTAATGATGATAGCACTACTGAATACTAGTATTCATGTGAGAATAAGTGATGATAGAGCTACTTTTAATTTTAGTTTTAATGCTAGTATTCATGTTAATATTAGTGATAATCATAGTGTTAGTGTCAGAATATTAACACTCATTGTCATGTTAGTTCTTTTGATAGCATTACTGTTATTATTGGTATTATTAGTGTACTACTAAGTTTGTGTTATTGTAAGTAATAATGAAACTATAAGCCTTAATTGCAGTGTTACTGTTGTAATATTAGCAGTATTTGTGTAAGTGTTAGTTATAGTGTAACTGTAGGTTAGAGTGTAGGTAAGACCCTGGCTGCCCTGTGGTGGCTCAGGGAGGGCCTGCGGGTCGAACTGGAGGGGCTGCTCTAGGTTGAGGAGAGCTGGATACAGACCTGGGATCAGAATGCGATGTCTTCCATCCAGCTGGACTGCCTGGAGTTGTACGATGAGGTCCTGGCCAAGTTTGGATCGGAGGCAGCATATGTGGGATTGGTGAGTCCCTGAAACCCCTCCCCCTTGTCCAGCTCACACTGTGGTATCAGGGCGGTACAGGGGCTGGGGCGATTCTCCTGACCCCCTCAGCTTTCCAAGATACCTGCGTCACCCCACTCAACCTGGAAATCTCCCAGATCCAAGCGGAGAGAGACAGGAGCTGGGCTGGGACTCTATTTCAAGTGGGTGGCTGAAAGACAGACCGCTTACAGATCAACACTAGGGGGCATCACAGAGTGAGCGGTGAGACTCTTGGTCATCGATGGCAACGTGGGGTTACTCCCCCTCTCTCTATTGGCTCTATTAACAGTGGGGAGACTTCCCCTCTCTCTATTGGCTCTATTAACAGTGGGGTGTATCTCTCTCTCTCTCTATTGGCTCTATCAACATTGTGGTGACCCCCCCCTTCTCTTTTGGCTTTAGAAATACCACAGTTCCACCCCTAAGTTGCATCTCCTGTCTGGCACTGTGGAGGTATGATGATGATGATTCACTGTCTTTGTTCTCTCTCTCTGGTACAGGAGTTGGTACTGAGTTAGTGAAGTTTCACGGAGGATATTATAAGAAATTATACCAAATCCCAAAATTAAAACAGTGAAGACAACAGGCTACACAATGGGAGCTCTGATAATGGAGGTTTGGTTTGACGGCAGCAGACATTGTCAGGACATCTTGCCTGAATCTCTCTTCATATTTTCCTAGGATTTTCCCTTCCAGGGCACAAGAATCAAGAAGCAGGATGACTACGAGGAGGCGAAGGAGACACTGAAGTCCTACTTTGAAAACAAGAAAGTCAGGTGTGACTTCTCTAAGGTGGACAAGAAACCAAGCTGTCCATCCCTCTCTCTCCTGGATCTTGGCACCCCTGGGCCCTCCCGCTTCGATCACCTGTGACCCCGCTGAACTCAGAGAAACCCCTGGTGACTGCGCCATGCTGCCCCCATCAACTCCCAGATGAGTTCCCTCCTCTAAGGAGCGTCAGAGCTCCTGAGCTTCTGAGACAGGTGAGAAGCGAACAGAACCTCTGTCCTTGAGTAGAGTCAACTGTACAGATTCTTATTGGACACACTGTACAGACTCACCTGTACAGGATCTTATTACAGTCACAATGCATATATTGAGGGTATATTAAGAATAAGAAGTCAAGAACTGACCCCAGCAGCAAAGACCTGTGTCTGCCTTCAGTGTCCAGGTGCAAAGAGGCGTGCTTTCCAAGTCAGCCCTGAAAAAGATGAAGAGGACAACATGTCCACCTCTTCCAATCCTGACACTGACCCGCCCCAGGTCACTACCCAGCCAGCTACCTGTCCCCAGACCCCTCCCTCACCTCCCTCCCATCACCTCCCAGGAGAAGACTGAGGTGTAGGAGACTAAGAAAAAGAGGAAGAAGAGGCAGAGGAATCAGGAGAGTCAGGAAGGTCCAAGTCCTGAAGACAGGCCTCCAGAGTTGCTGAAAGTCAGAACACAGGTGCTGAGACACCTAGAGGACCCTGTAGCTCCTGTGATTCTAGGAGAGGTGAGGAGTGAACCTTTACTGTAGTGTCCAGTCAGTGTGTCTGTATTAACTCCTCTCTCTCTTGGTGCAGTGTTAATGTACTGGAGTGTCCAGTCAGTATGTCTATATTAACTCCTCTCTCTCAAAGCAGGTCAGCTCCTCCCATTCCATCACCAAGATGCTGTGCTGTTCCGGGGTCGATGAGGATAAGAGCAACACTACAGAGCTGAAGAGATGGAAAGAGCCGCAAGGGGGCAAGAGGACAACGGCACCAGTGGAGAAAGTCAGGAGTGTCCGGGTCGGGAGGCACCGGTCCCTGAACACCCAGGAGCGGGATGAGGAGAGGAGGCAGAAGCAGGAAGGGTGGTTGATGGATCGGAGATAGGAGGTGCAGGAGGAGAAGGAGAGGAGGAAGCTGGAGGAGGAGAGGATGAAGGTGGAGGAGAAGAGGAGGAAGGTGTTTGAGAAACAGGAGAGAAGATGGGAGAAGGAGGGAGAGGACAGGAGGCAGATGCTGGAGAAGGAGAAGAGGAGACGGAAGAAGGAGGAGGAGCAGAGGAGGAAGACTGAGGAGAAGCAGGAGAGGAGATGCACCAAGGCAGCAGATGCAATTGGGAGGACCGTGAACAAGGAGGAGCGGAGACATGCCCAGGAGGCGGAGGAGAACAGGAGGGAGCAGCAGAAGCAGGAGGTGAGATGGGAGAAGAAGGAGCAGAAGAGGTGGAAGGCCTACGTTCGGGGGCTGGAGAAACCCCTGCAGCAGGAGGAGGAGAGGAGGCAGAAGGAGAAGGAGGAATGGAGGCGAGCTCAGGAGGAGGAGAGGAGGAATCAGCTCATGGAGGAGAATAAGAAATGAGCAAAGGAGGAAAAGGAGAGAAGGAGATTTTGGGAAGAGGAGGAGAGGCAACAAGCAAAGGAGAAGAAGGAGAGGAGGAAACTGTTGGAGAAGCAGGAGAAGAAACAAGCAAAAGAGGAGAAGGAGAGGAGGAGAGTTTGTGAAAAGGAGGTAAAGAAACAGATGAAGAAGGAAGAGGAAAGGAGGAGAGTTTTGGAGAAGCAACAATTGAAGGAGAAGATGGAGAGGAGGAGAGTTTTGGAAAAAGAGTGTGCCCCAGAGTCCAGACGCTGTCAGGTGAGTTATTATAAATAAGATGCAGGAGTACACCCTGTACCAACTATCCTGTAAAACTATCAATTAAAAATGAAGGAGCTCTTGGCAACTCACAATGAAAATATCAACCCCAATGGAAAGGGAAACTTAAATGTTTGTTATCAATATGTATACATTGGACCACACAAAGGAGAAAAGCCACTGTGGACAAATCCAGACACAACATGAGACATTCTGACTGTTATTTACATTTCCCTACAAATCAAGAGAAATTAAGGGTCCTCGTCCTGCAAGAAGGGACGGCTTGTCGAAATATACAGCATCGCTACCTCACTTAAAACTGCAGAAATATTAACTACAGATTGTTACAAAGGCATCTGGGTTCACATGACAGGAAAGATGAAAGTTCAAACAATTCACACTTTGACAGGTGTGACAAAATGACATTAGAAAACTTATGATCATGAAATTCACTTCCTAAAATGATATCACAATGTTTTTGGACTGTGGGAGGAAACTGCAGCACCTGGCGGAAACTCCAAACAAACATGGGGAGAACATACAAACTCCACTCAGATAGAACAACAGGTCAGGAAATAAACACAGAGCTCCAGCACTGCGTGGCAGCAATGTTAACCACAGTTGCACCTGTAAAATAAGTATACTTCCAAAACAGCAGCATATAGTGTAAAACAATATTTTGTAAACTTTCAGTCTGGATCTTTAAAAATTCATATAATTTTTTGTCAGCTGAAAATGTTAGGCTGCCAGCTTTTAGGGGGGGAAATAATTTTTCAAATGTACATGTCGATATTAAAATAACATATTTCCACATATAAATACAATTATAATAAAATATACAAAAAAAGCCTTATTTTCTTTAATGATATGAGTTCTACAATACTGATACAGTATTGTACAAAATGGTATGATCTGAAGAATCGCCAGAGCACAATGTATCAATTTGGGTGATACTAACAGAAGAGGGACACAACATGTAAATCCACAAGGTTTATTTTCAACAACAAAAATGTGCTTGAAAATAATTTGACAAGGAGGAAACCTTACATGCATGGATACCAGTATTTCCCCAGTAGGTTAAAATGCAGCAGGGAACGGTATAACAGAAGATCAGTGTCACTTGATATTGCATCACAGAGGCTGATCTCTTTTTCATCATATCCACCACTTCCAGAAAGCCAGTACACATAATTGTGAGGGTTTAAATTCAGAGGGAAAAATAATTCTCTAAATTAAATTTTATGCTGCACAGAGAGCCTCACATGTACATGTTCAGGTAGCTCAGTTGGATCGATTGTCGTTCTAATAACTCCACAGTTGTGGGTTTGATCCCTTACAGGCCAGGAGATCTCCTTATCTTTTGCCAAAACCATTTGATCTTTCAGTCCATGGTGAAATATATTGTGTTGAAAAGATGCCACAAACTGTAGACAAATGCTAGTGCTGCAGGTGAAGAGGAAAGCATTCAAAGATTTATGAGTTTCTTATGTGGAGCGAAGATAAAGTGTCACCATTTGCATATGTGAGGCTTCCAAATCAGCTCTCTGTAAAGACGCTCAAATCCAGCCTGATAAGTAAAAAATATTTTAGCTGGGGATCCTCAAATCAGGCGTGTAGAAAAGAGCACCGTTAAACACCATCGGGAGTGCAGAATATGTGATAAAAGTGTTCTTTAAACAAAAAGTGAAAATAGTAAATTTGTCTTTCACTTAGACGTTCATCGAAAGCTCAGTAAACGATAAAGCGTGTTTACTGAGCGAGAGACTCGTGTTCTGAATTCTCATCAGATTAACCGGTAATACAGCTACTAATAAAGGTTTACATTAATCTTAGTTATTAATAAATTACACTTTTATTAATAAAGACATGTACTGATCAAATTCATTGTGAATAGTTGTGGTGTCTAGAAAACAATTTTAGCTAAATATTTCAAGCGAGTGGTGAATACTGTATGTTCGTTACTTTGTGACCATAATATTTCCACTACATTCAGAACAGTTCAAAAGCGATCGACTGTTCCACTACTGAGTTACTTAAACCCTGTGAAGAGGTGGTTTAAGTTAGTCTCCTACATCAGTAAGATCTAATGGGCAGCAGATGTTATTTTAGGTTTGTTGCAATTGAGAACAGGTTTAGTACAGAGCTGCTGACAAATTTCAGCAGCCAGGTTCGTAGCAATGACCCGTTGTAGGGACATTGCCAATCAGCCACAAGAAAAAAAAAAACATCATTTGTGCCTTTATTAAAAAAAAAAAAGGAAAAACAGAGTAGTAGTTTATGTGGTAATTTCAGGTACAATGTAAGAACTTAAGTTAACTAGTCCCACAGTAATGCGTGGGGTCCTATCAATAGAAAAAAAAATACTTGTAACCCAAAAACACAACAACCACAATGCAAGAAGCCTTCCGGGAACCTCGGTAAATCACTGTAGTAGTCTAACGACTACAGAAAATAAAATAAAAAAATACTTAACGGAACAACTTCAAAACAAAAATAACATTAAAAACAAATCTGGGAAACAACAAAAACAGAATCTAATGCGAGAGCTTTTTCAAGTCTTCGGTACCCCATCGTGCTCCCTTAGTCCCAGTAGACCTCTCGGCTAAGAAGATATCTCTCATCTATCTGTGTAGAGACCAGCAGGGGGTCCACAGCTGATGGGAAATTAAGTAGTGACCTGCATCAGCTGCAAAGGAAAAAGTATAGGTTTATTCCACGCTGAAAAGAGAAGGAAACACAACGTGGACCCTTCTTCGGGTGTGACGTGGAATAAACCTTTACCTGTTCCTTTGATGTTAATTTAGACCGGGTCTCCAGCAAATACCTAACAGGCTACAATCCCGTTAGATAAGGTGTTAAGGACGACCTATAAGTAGCAGTAACTAAAGTGGACAGTTGCTTTCAGTAGCTAAAGACAGGCTACACTGCTCCCGGTGAGGCTCGAACTCACAATCTCGGCATGACTCCGCTGTGCACTGCTGTATAAGTACCGCGCGCTGACCGATTGCGCCACTGGAGCTGCGTACATTGCTTTCCCTTCACACACTGACGTTGCACAAACACAGTGAAAACGATTTCGGCATGTTTTCCGTCTCTCCGTGGGAGAAAGGGACAGTAAAAGAGCGAGGAAACTACAAGGGAAGAAAATGAAAAAGTAGTGCTCACTGCAAAAGAGGGAGGAGAGAGATGGTCAGACAGGTAAATCAGCCCGGCGGATTTACACTACAAATTTGTCATTTGTAGTGACATTTATGAGTCTTCATCTGTCTGAAACTGTCCAGTTTGTATTTTCGTTTCAAAAATCCAGTAAACTTGAATAAGACAAGAAGGCACACTGCACATCTGCGGAACATCACGTCCGAGTTTACAGTGACATCAGAGATTGAAAGCGAAGTCGTTTTTTATTAAAAGTTCAAGGAAACCTGAATCTTTTCTCGAAGTATTTCAGAATCACAGTGAAATGTAGTACGATTGCTGCACAGATCTGCAGTCTGCAATTAGAATACGGTTTGTGCGTTGTATAAAATATGCCATTCAAAACTTTTCTAAAACTGCAGAGATACATTTCGGAATGCGTCTTCCTGTAAAAATAAAATATCTATTTTATTTGACGGGCGCTATAAGCAGAGTCTGAAGCCAGCTCCACAGAAGAACTATATTCAGTGGGCCAAAAAAAGTATTTCACTAAGTGAACAATTACTGTACATCATAATCATATTTGTTTTACTCCTGCCATTGCAATTTGTGCACAAAGATTTTTTTTATTTATTTTCAAAATATATTAGTCTTGATGGGAAAGAAAATTAAACTGTGGGCGCGGTGGCCAAGTGGTAAGGCGTCGGTCTCGTAAACCGAAGAGCGCGGGTTCAAGCCCCGTCCGTGCCTGGTTTGCTTACCACGACTTACCTTTATCTAAATCGTCAATTGTCTTGCAATGTAGAAATTTCTGTAATAATAAGAAAAGAACTGTCAGTAGTAGTTAATAATCCTTTGACAAAGCAACGGGCATCCTCCACTGCTTGTCAGGATGGCTGAGTGGTCTTAGGTGCCAGCCTCAAGAACTCAATCGTGTGTAGTGACAGTTGTTATTCACAACCCGGATTTCTATGGAAGCCCGTTTCCGCCAGGGAGTAAAAAAAAAACACGCTATGGTATCTCAGAATTCCGACTTAGTAAGTCAGAATTCCGACTTAGCAACTCAGAATTGCGACTTAGTAACTCAGAATTCCGACTTTATATCTCACATTTGCGACTTCGAAATAGCCCATATTTCATTGTCTGTCCTTTTGTTATTGTAACGGATTCGGGTTCTAGGGCTTGTGCCTTCGCCGCTCCCACCCTAGTTCGTGCCTCACTGCATTGGCTCGAACCCAGGTCTTATTAGCTGAGCTAAAGAAGACCTTTTTTAAGTAAAAAAGGACAGACAATGAGATACCATAGCGCGTTTTTTTTTTACTCCCTGGCGGAAACGGGCTTCCATAGATTTCCCTTCATGTTCATTAAGATGTGTAATTTGTATGTTGCTTATATAAGAACAGTTTCTTCAAAAGTTCTGTCAATTAACAGTGGAGAGCTAGCCGATGTACGTTTTCATGAAAACTCTCTTTAAGGGGATTACAAGTATCTTGAGCAAATCTGCGTCATATTTTAAAAAAAAGTTTAGCTCAAGATGCAACAGGAGTATAAATGAATTCTCCCGCCCTACATTCCAAGATATGGAATCTTATTTTTCTTGAAGTTTCTGATGTTGGTCGTTATTGGAAATTGCCCGGTGATATCGACTCAGGTAGTCAGTTGTTACGTGCTGTAATTCGATACATGCAAAGCATTTGTATTCCCTCAAATTATTAATAAGGTCAATAATGTATTAAACATTACATGCCACTTTTTCTCTAGATGATGTTCACGATGGAATAGTGAGAAAGGCGTGCCTAGATGTGCTTGAAACAGCACCTTACTATCATTTTAGTCCCGACCTGACCGCACTGAGCAATGGTACGACAGAGACTCCAACGGGTCGGTTTTCTCCTTTTACAGTTTTGGGGAAAAAAATAATCTGCACTTTTAAGCAAGTATTTTATTTCAAATTTTGCGTAAGTGTAAGTTTTTCTTGAAAAACGTTGTTTCAGAAAGAAACTGAGTTGACGGGAATAGCCCTCTCAGTAGAATATTGAACTTTTCATCTCAGCTAGTTCTTCTGTGGAGCAGGCTTCAGAACTCTACGTACAACGCCTTTGATGTCATTTTATTTTTACAGCAGCCGCATCCGGAAAGTTTTTTTTTTTACTTTTTATTTGAACAACAAAATAGATTCAATATAAACAAGAGCACTTATAACATCAGTAGAATCGTCAGGGGTACATAAAATAATACAATTACACTTTCTGAAAACGATTAAACTAGGTAAATCAAGATAAGGTCCGCACAGCTTTAATGTTCTTACATTTCGAAAGAGTCTGTAATTACCCCTTTTCGTCTATTTTGAACTATTCAAACTTAGGACTCGTACCAGACCATTTCACTCTACGTACAGTATATCTCATTTCGTAACGAAAATGTTTTTCCTGTCTTAGAAATGCTCTGGGCGGTATGTCTTACACAACGCACCTAAAGTATTCTAATCGTGGACTGCAGATCTGTGATATAGCCGAATTAGAGGGATCCAGCAATCGTACTGGATTTGACTGAGATTCTGAAATGTCTCTTGCAAAGGTATTCGGGTTTGCTTGAACCTTTAATAAAAAAGTGATCTGAGACTTCCTAGCTTTCAGTCTATAATCTCACTGTAACTTAACTAGGATGTGATATTTCGCAGATGTGCAGTGTGCCTTTACGCTTGGCATGTTCAAGACTATTCGTTGCGTGAGGTCCTCACTGCTTGTCCTGTACTGTATTGTGATTTCGTTGAGATTATCTACGAGGAGTACAGCGACTAGAACGCCTTGAACTTTTTTTTCGGTATATAAAAGAAAACGCTAAAGCACATACAAAGTAACTAACATTTCCTATATGTAGGTTTTCTGATTATGTCTCTACTTCACTTAAATTCCTTAGTTACAGGCGATTTCTTTCCGATATTTGTTCTGGCGCGGTTATTGATCCCATACTAAAGATTATTTTTATAAAGAACATGTCACCTGCAAACTGGTATCGGGAAAGTTTTATAATATTACTTTTTAAATTTATCATAACCTATATGATTTCTTACCAGCGTGGAGCTCGAATTCACAACCCCGAGATTAAGTGTTTGGTACTAGTTGCGCCACAGAAAATTATTTTCTTATTTATATTAAATACTGCGGCTCCTGTCATTTTCTTCTCGTCAGAGAAGAGGTCGGTCTGGTCTCCAAATTATCAACTATAAGATCAGACCGTGCTCCTTTGTAAAGCAGTGTTGGTTCACATTACTTATATGGGGCAACACATCAACTCGATGATCGTTCGCTGTACACGCATGCCCCCCTTCACTGAAATAACATAGACGAAGGAAACTCTCTTGTCTTGGGCTGCTGTCACCCGGATTCAAAGCGCGGGTATTGCGGTCACAGCACAAAGTACTGACCACTATACCATCGCGGCAAGCTGGGACAGACTATCGTTAATTTTATTCAAATGCTCACAGTCTCTTTAATCTGATGGATTCATATACCGTGCTCATGAGAAAGTCACAAACCTGTCATCTACACACTGTTCCCAGAGCTGGATAGGTGATTCCAGATTCTACAGCTCTCTAGCAATAGTGGAAATCAGGCTACAGAAATGGAGAAAATCTCTTCAAAATGTGGAAATATATTCCCGAGACGAGTCCTTTCTCAAAGGTCAACTCTGCTTGCAAGTCACCCCTCCCCACATCGCGCAGTGTAGCGGTTATAACCTTCTATTAACACACCAAAGGGCTTCAGTGAGAAAGCGGGCAGAAACAAAGCGATCTCTTTTATTTATACGTTTCGCACGCCTGACGGGGTTTTACGTTGCTCTTTTCTACACTGAACTGATCATTTGGACATCGTAAGGCAAGAGAGACACATTTCTATGTAATCAGGAAACCAGGAATCCTAACCGTTAGCCCGTTAGTGCCACAGAGAAAAAAAAAACGTTTCAACGAGATAAAATTGCAGGATTAACACATTTTTTTCTTTTTCGTAGCGCTTGTGTTTTGTTTGATTTAGCAAATTTTATACACTTTATTTCTGACACATGACTAGAGTATATTTAATACAAGAGCGTGAACAACAATTTTCATCTACCGTATTGTAATGTTTTTTTAAAAAGCAAGTTAAATGCATATATAGTAAATGTTTCTTTTTCATATAATAGTGTTTATGGTCTGAAAAACGTCATTCATTATTTAACGGACATTTGGTACAATAAAAAAAATTCTCATTCACGAATGTTAACATTTTTTACAATAACGTGTTCTATTGTGATCTTGCGCCCCATGCAGCAATATCACCAGACAGTTTAATGGTCTGTCGTCCTTTTCTGGTTTTATTCTGTCTTCAGATGCACCACATGTATTTTTAAAATACGTATTCTGACAATTCTGGTGCAGCGAGGCATTCTGATTAATTCAGATTCACTCTTCACGTGTGTTATAGATATCATATAATGTTTTTGTATCCACGCAAAACCTCGCATGAAAGTGAAGTTGATAAACTTTGCTTGTGACATATTTAACAAGGCACAGTGCCAAACTATTAAAATACATCAGAAAAGTACCCGAACTCATCTAATTCATGTATTTGAAACGAACGGATGGGAGACTTTAATATGGCGTTCTGGAAATTCACTTTACCGGGGTAAAGTTAGCTTGAAGTTCGAAAACGATTTTGGCACGCCTGTAGCGTTTACACTAAACCTCTTAGAGTTGCGAGAATACTACCTTTGTGTATAAAATACATTGTGAATGCTTTCTCAGCCTTTATTTTTTCGTTTTTATGACATTTTTTTGACCAAGCACGAATATTCTTTTGTCGATATCTTCGCAATGGAAGCACAGAACGCCTTCAAACCAAATGCATTTTAAAGACCACGACTTGTGGATATTTCCACAGCCTTTACACCAAACTATCAGTGAGCTAATTATCTTTTTTTAAACCTCCGGCTTTTCATCGATGCGTAATTACGCACTAACTGGAACCCGGGGGACCGCTGTGTGCACACGTTCACAACGCGAGAAATACTGTTCAATACGGCTTCGTGCGAAAAACCCGTATATGACCATACGAAACAGAACAGCGCAGTCTCCAATTACCCAGACTGTAAGCACGGGAATAAAGTTTTGTTTGATTTCTGAAACCCTTCCTTTACGTCCTGTTTTCATTCAGGTAAGGGTCAACTATATTCACAATACTACTGACAGCAGGAAGATTAAAATATTCTTTACTCAGCAGCTTATTAAAAACAGCTCCCATGATGTTCAAACCGACACTGACACAGCTAGGTGTTCTGAAACTCTTTTTCTCGTGCTTTTATTTAATGTGGCACAATGCACTGGGATAGCGGTATTCTGTTCACCAAAACCAGAATCACTTGGGACTCCGGGGGGATCGGTGTATGCAAAATATGAATTCCTTATGCAAGAATTTGTATATGGTCAATATAGTGATCATATCTTATCAGCAGATTGTCTCCAAGGAACAAGTAATAGGTTTATTCCATGCTGAAAAATTATCAAATGATTGATGAACCCAAGTGATTCTGGTTTTGGTAAGCTAAAGGACAATGAGCTTCACGATACCAGGGGGACAGTGGGTGGTCAAGTCTCCCCTAAACAATGTCTCTTGTCAGATTATGATGTCAGTGCATTTAATAATGTTGTTGAACTCTCTTTAGCCCAAATACAGAGGAGCCCAGACCCAGAATATTACACATACTGACAGAGAGTGATCTCATTATGTGTGTTTGGATTTTAACAACTATTATTATTGTTTGCTAGAACCAAAACAATCTATGTTAGACATTTTCATCTTCAGCCAAAAAATACAAACTTGTGTACGTAGTGTGGTTCAGGTTCTTGTCCCATCCTGCTCTTGGTCCAGGTTGAAGGGTTGCACCGATTCTGAGTCTTGTTAGCTGGTATGGATGGGTTTGGGGGTGTTGATACCAGAGTGGTCCAGGAGGGGGGTGCAGGTGTTTCGGGGGCATTCTTGTTTTTCTATGAGTTCAGGTTGATTCTGTTGGTTCTGTCACGAATCTCCCTCACGCAGGCAAGCGCTCCTGCATTCCCACGAGCTCTCCCCGTACCAAACGTGCACACATCAATCAGTCGTCTACTTAAACCCTCATCTGTCCCCCGGTCATTGCTCACGATTGAGATTCTCTCCCGGAGCTTACCTACTAACTACGCCTTTGCCTTACTACGACTTCTCCCCTGGACCTCGACTCCGCTTTTCCGACTACCGCTTTAGCCACTCGATTTTGTACCTTCGCCTGTTTTAAGCTTTCTCTGATCCTGACCCCAGCCTGTCTCTTCGTTTACGCCTCTGCCTTCTGAATCCACACCGATGCAACTTCTACGCCTTCCCGGACTCCGACCCCTGCCAGTCCCTCAACTACGCCTTCGCCTGTCGATTCTGTGCCTACGCCTGTACTACGCCTTCCCGGACTCGGACCCCTGCCTGTTTACTCCAACTACGCCTGCGTCTCGCGCCAACCCTACCAAGGGCACCGCATTGGATCCCTATCCTCAGCAGTCAACCTTCAGAAAATCATAAAAACGGTTTGGGGGCCTGTCTGGTGTGTAAAACACTTGGTTTCAGCAGTGTGGCTGTTGTATTTGAAATGCTATTGAGCCATGAAGACGACCCACCTGTCCCAGTGTATTACCTGTAGTGTTCTCTTCAAAAAATCATAAAAAAATAAAGGTTCCACAACCCAAAACAAAGCTGGGAAAAGTCAGAGGACCTGCTTAGTGTGCAAAACACTTACTTGCAGCATTGTGGGTGCTGTGGTTTAAAAGCTATTAGTTTGTGAACAGAATACCTCTATCCCAGTGCATTGTGCCACATTAAATAAAAGCACGAGAAAAAGAGTTTCAGAACACAAAGCTGTGTCAGTGTCGGTTTGAACATCATGGGAGCTGTTTTTAATAAGCTGCTGAGTAAAGAATATTTTATATAAAGTGCTAGCTTAAGGCTCCAGTCTCTTTGGGGGTGTGGGTTTGAATCCCACCGCTGCCAGATGCTTCTGTGACCCTTTTTCTTCTGACTTGGAAAGCAATCAGTGGAATTTTGTTTTGACAGTCTCTTGAGAACCTAAGCAAAGTTTTTAGAGATACTTTGTCAGCTTGACATCAAGGCAGGAAACAAAAGCTGTATTGCGTCCTCTCAACCCAAATGCGCTTTGCCACCTTTAGCGTTATGCAGGGAACAACGTCTGCTGAGATCACTTTCCAGTCAGTGCAAATCGTACTGTGTTTTAATGTCGGTTGTGCTGGCGTACTGCTTCTGTCTGTGAAGCTTTAATGTTCTGCTAAGAGTTAAGAGGAGTGCTTAATGTTAAGAGGAGTGTATGAAGGTCATAATGGAGGGAGGACACGCGCGTTTTAATAAATCTTCTTCTGGATTTATATTTCGGTCTTTCACCTTTTAATGCATAGCTTGGCCGTAAATCTTTACTCGATTACAGGCACCCCAAACAGTTTTTAAGGCAGAAATCGAAGCCTATTTGACTTTCTGCTAATAACGTGTAAGTGTTCACGAAACATTTCCCTGCCCATCATGTGCCCTCAAACTGGTTTCTCCATTTTCCTCTTCCTGTCATTGTCAGTGGGCACAACAAGACGGGAAAAATGCAAGAGAGGGAAGAGAGAGCAGCTGTCAGGAGTGGGATTTGAACCCACACTGCTACTCAGAGACCAGAACACCCAAGCATTGGAAAGACAGGAGTCTTTGAGTGTGACACCTTAGACCACTCGGCTATCCTGACAAGCTCCTTACATCACTTTGTTAAAAGCACCAGTAGTTCACAAAACTGAGAAATGCTTTGCTGGAGAAGCGCCACGTTGTCTGTTGTTGCCTAAACAGATCGTGGAAATCAAATATTCGGATCGATTCAGAGTGTGCTTTACAGCCTTTGTGTAATACTTTAAATTGTTTAAAAAAAGTGTGCACTGTGTGCTACATTTAGGACTAGTTAGTGTGGTAGAATATGGAGATCATCTCCAGCTCTGAGCTCAACCGCAACAGGAAGTCATGCTGAACAAGTGAGAGCCTAGCTGATCGTGTGCTCAGTGTGGTGCTCAGGGCTCAGGAGTATTGTTGTGGTTCTTATTTGCATGAACTGCAGGGGCTCTAAATCAGCACATTTCAATTTATCTGTTCAGTAAGTTAAAATGCAGGACACGTTAAAATAGGATTATTACTTTGTCTCTGTCCCGTTAACTGAATGTCCCTTACATTTTTAAGGACACATACCTACTAATGCGATACTCATTGCAAATAGTCCCAAAACAAGCACGTCCGGCAGCTGTGGGGTTGAAGGTGAACATGTATCGTATTGTAATGGCTTCTATTTCCATTGGTGAATGAGACAGATTCACAAGGAGATCCTTCACGCGATTAAGCAAACACATTGCCTTTTCTGTCTGATGTAGAGGCTACATTTGTGTCAGCAGTACTATACAGGTAAGTCGAATACACTTTCAGGGGCTG
The DNA here is from genome assembly GCF_055471065.1 of Atractosteus spatula. Classification (NCBI taxonomy): domain Eukaryota; kingdom Metazoa; phylum Chordata; class Actinopteri; order Semionotiformes; family Lepisosteidae; genus Atractosteus; species Atractosteus spatula. The sequence goes on from NW_028296627.1 coordinate 761,210, forward strand.
CATCTGTAGCGCTTCATCTAAGAGGATTGTTAGAGCACAGTTACATTCACCCACCCAACTTATTCTTTGATCATTTAAGACGATTTTTTTACTTTCTCACACGGTTACATTCGCCCACACAACATATACTATTTGAATGTCCAATGGCTCAATAACCCCGTTTTCCCCTGGGAACCACCAGTGTACAGTCCCATCCCATTCAAAAATATAACAGATATACTCAATTGATATATTCAATTAACAAATATAAAAAGATATTATGAACAAGAGAACTCTTGTTCATATAGATCCAGGTTTACACAATTAATTTCATGCATACTCGAAGTGCCTGAAGTCTTGCTCTGCTGTTTTAAATATACCTCCAAAGCGTTTAGTTGTGTTAACTACCAAATTATTCGAACTAATTTAACGTCATATTCAGGAAATTCAGAGGAAGTCCTCAGACTTGTCGTGGCTGTTGAAGAAGCCACCGGTTGAATCTCACCCGGGATTTCTTGAGAGATCGTTCAGCGAGCGAGTCCTCCTTCTGCACTCCACACTGAGCTGAAAGCTGCATCGTATAAAATATCCATGGTACAACTCGAGAAAAAACTGAAGGACTAAACAACGACTTTTGATGATTACAAGAGATTCAAGAAACACAACCGTCCACACACGGGCTTGGATCCTGAACGCTTAAGTTAAAAGACAAAATGAAGGATACGAATTGTAAACTCTCTTCACGTCTTACAGTTTATGAAATAAAACAATTTCTTACTTTCTTAATAATTTCTTACTGCTGATAGACGATTTATTGCATTTGAACAAAATCACAATTACAAACATTTTGGGTTAAACTGTTATTCACATACTCTAACGGAGAGAAACGTTAGTGTCTTCAGGTGTGTGAGCCCATTTAAAAAAAAAATAAATAAAAGTTATATGAATTTAATTGTTCTACTTTTAGGCTTGCATAGCCTTATGAATATTTCGGTTAAATCTTTTTTTCTGTAGTAATTTCAGTTGATATTAATATTAGTCATGATTTACAATTTTCGGACATGGTTCATCTTAAATAATTTTGTAGTTTCAGTTTTGGAAAATCGCACCCAGAATCTACCAAAACTGGTAATATTCATATAATGTGTAATGCAATAGCAGCATTTTGGGTGGGAAAACAAAAAGTATTTCTTGGTATGAATCCCAACACTTCATAAGCGGCGTTCGAGGACTTCTCGCTTCAGATAAAGCTGTCAATACATCATAGATTTTTACTCAATCAATATCAGCAGTGTTATCGCTACCGAAAGCTAAATATAGATCCTGGTAATACTTTGTGAGATCTTTGTAAGAAAATCCAAAATACTACAGAAGCAATCAAATGTATACGTTTCTTTTGGATCAAGAAGAGGATAATTATGAGACTCAAAATATGCCTGTCTTTTCTTTTTTCGAGGACAAATGGATTATTGAGGTGTAAAGATGGGTTCAAAACCAAAATCATCTGCTGTTTCTTTGATAGTTTCTTCAAATCCTTCAACTGATCATCGATATCAATGAAAAATATTATACAAATTGTGGTTTTCTGTTAATTGCCAATTTTATTGTAATTATATCTTCGTTTACAGATGTCTTGCATGTAGTCCTCAGCTTAAATGTTTTAAAAAGTACGACAAAAGTACAATATGCTTAACAACATTTATGGTTATATCTATAATAAAATGAAGGTAAATAAACCAAGATATTAAAATACAATTTTACAATACTAACCTAATAATGCTTGTGAAGTTTTCCAATACATCCGAACTGTAATTTTGAAATATTATTGCTGAGAATGCAAAGAGAGTACAACGATCAAATTCAATGAGTGAAAATACAACAGTAGTTCACTAAACTGAGTTTCTTCCCTGAAATGATTTGCTTGCGAAGCACTAAGCAGCCTTGAACGGATCGTGGAAATCAAATATACAGATGGATTGAGAGTGTGCTTTCCAACTTTTGTGTAACATTTTCTTTTGACAGGGCGGAGTTGTTTTCACAATCTGGGTTATATTAAAAGGAGTAACGTCAGTGTAAAAAAAGCTTTCCTTCTAATAATTTTGGTTTCAAGATCGCAATATAGTGTGAAACATAAAAGCCATCTTAATAAATCTGTTGCACGTCGTACACAATGGTCTTTCAACTAATAGCCCGTGCAGGGATCAAACCCCAGCTGCTGGTACGAGGTGCGTAAGGCTCTGCAACATGCGGATAAGAAACTAACCTTCGCTTTTTCATTATATACACAGTGAGCTATGTTTACGAGCCTGCTGCCTTCTACGGGCAGTATTTGAATGCGGTACAAGACCGGCCATGGAGAAATGAAGTGAGGAGGGTGTGTACATTAAAAGGCTCATAGCGTCCCTGGGAAGGCTCAAACCACCACCCTTTTGGTTAACAGCCGAGCCACAAAGACTCATAAACAGCTTAACACTCCTCGGTCTCAGTGAAAGTGATACACTCCGTAAAATTTTTACTACTGGAGTTTTTTACATTCTATACTGCGTTTTCTGAAGGGTACCCTGTGAAAATACGAGTTTTTACGAGAAGGGATGGGACATAAAAGGTCAGCAGGCTTAGGGAATCTGACTTTAAGGTGAAGACTGTGGGTTCAGCAGCAGCAGAAGAACCTGATCAATATCAGTTGACTCCCATGTACTTTGAAAACTTAATTTCGGGATTTAGAGTCAGACGTGCTACCATTCCACCATGGGGTACTTAATTAAAAAACAAATAGAATAACAATCAGTGTTCCTGGATCTGTTATCGAGAACAACACCTGCACAAGGGCTGCGCAGGAAGAATGAAATGTGGTCTGGGAAGAAGATACTCTCTTCAGAAGAGCGGTGCTCCTCACAGGAGAGAATGAAAAAAAAAATTTCGCGACGCTGATTTTTCTCCTCTGGGGGTTTAAAAGGGGAGGATCGGTGTGACCTCGTGGCGCAGCGGTAGCGCGTCTGACTACCGATCTGAAGGTTGAGTGTTCAAATCACGTCGGGGTCAGCTCTTAGTTTTTCAGGTTCTGCTGGTGCTGAATCCGGAATTCTCACCATGCGGTTGGGTTCTGTCTGTACACCACATAGATAATCTAAATGAAAGAGCAGTACAGGACACGCAGTGAGGAGCTCACACAGCGAATACCCTTGAACACAAGAGAAAAGGCACAGTCGACATCTGCGAAACATCACGTCCGACTTGAAAGACAGCTACATCAGAGAATGAAATCCTGGAAGTTTCAGATCCCTTTTTATTACAGGTTTAAACAAACCTGAAAGTTAGGGAGTTTCAGGATACTTTTGTTTTATTAAAAAGTGTCTGATGTCTGTAAATGTCACTTGAAAAAAAAACCGCTATTGGACTTGAGCTGGAAAGGAAACAGACCCAGCGTTTGCTTTCAGGTGCATTTCATTACATAATAGACATCTATTACTGAGGAGCTTGAATAACATTTACACGAGCCAGGTAGAAGCCTACAATCTGAGAAACTTACAATCTCAGTGTCGGGGCTGCTATGTAAAAGAGGCAATTTGCTCTGAGAGCAGGCTCAGCGCTTACTGAACGCAGATGTCTCAGAGCGGTCTGTCCAAGTGGCTGTAAAAGGACAGCAGCAAGAATACGTAAAACAGGTGTAAAATAAAAAAAAATAAAACAATTTAAAAATAAATACTAAATGGGTTTAAAATTCAGGAATGTGATTGGTCAGATGCTTATGATGAGTGTTGTTGGTGTTTCTTGTGACTTAGCGAATTGAAAAAAAAATATTCAATTTAAAAACGGCAAGAGCTCGTAAGGAAAAAAAATAGTTTGTAAGTATCTTTGTTGTAACTGCTGCGCCAGAACTATTCAGATAAATCAGAAAAGTACCTGAACTTGACTGGTTTATATTCAGTAATGTGCATTGGGAACGAAAGGAAGACTTACATGGATTTTATTAGGTTTTAGGAATCAGAAAATTTATTTTTACACGTTATTGCCTACGAGCAGAAATAACTTCCTGCTTTCAACGCTTTTTTTGTTTCTGCTTGTAACCTCAAACAGAAAAACCCAGTACTGACTCACAAAAACGCCTCGGAGTTTCTGTGTTTATGGGATTTAAGAGGGATGTATGAAGACAGTAAAGGGGAGTTTTTTTTTCCCCGCTGTAGAGTATGAAGGCGGTGTGACGAGTCAGGAGGGAAGAGACGCGCATTCCGCACGGGGAGCGCAGAGCAATGAGCCGCACCTGTTGCGCGCCGTGTCCTGTCCTATATAACCGCTGAGCCCGGACACAGAGAGTCTCCAGCCAGTGTTGGAGAATTAAAGGGTTAAAGCCCAGAAGTTGAGAGTAGAGTTTTTGTACGAGTATAAGATTAAGGGAATAGGGTTTGGTGCACAGAAGAGGTTTAGGTTTGGTTTGGTTTGCTTTTGCCACATTTGTAACGGCCATGGCGGCCTGTAGGGTCGGCATGTGCCGTTACTTTTGCGCGCGTTTGGTGTACAAGTGTGGTGAGGGCTCGGCTCACTCGGGTGATATTTCACGGTTGGACTTTTCAAGGAAGGTGTTACAGAAAGAGTTAAAGGTTAAGGCATTAGATGTCAATTGCTTAATTACTTTGCCGAAGGGAATTGGTTTTGACATTAGTTTCAAATCGGCAAAGTTATTGGAAGAATTTGGGAGAAAAATAGAGGAGAAAAAAGATGTGGGCCTGATTAGAATGTTTGAATGGCAGAAGCTGACAGATCTTTCTAATAGGACTGTGATTGTTCGCATGTTTAATGAGATGGTGATGAAGGAAGATATTGTGACATGGTTGTCTAAGTATTGTTTAGTGAAAGGTGAGCCTCAGAAAGTCTTGGATGATGATGATGATGATGGGATCTGGAACTGTGCATGGAGAGTACCTATTTCGTTGCATGAAGACAAAAATGGTTATGGTGGATTTAAACACATTCCTTCTTTGATTGGATTAGGTGAAAATAGAGGCCTTGTGTTCTACCAAGGGCAGCCAAAACTGTGCGGGAGGTGTGGGGAGCTGGGTCACTTTGTGGATGCCTGTACAAAGGTGGTGTGTGGTAAGTGCAAGGAAATTGGACATGCATATACTGAATGTACAAGCGTGAGGAAATGCAATCTCTGTGAGTGTGAAGGTCATGTGTTTAAAGACTGTCCAAATTCCTTTGCAAATAGAACAAAACTGGGAAGACCGATGCGAAAACAGGAAGAGTTTGAAGAGGTATTTAGGGCTGGAGCAGTGGTTCTGGATCAGGAACTGGATGTGGTTGACGTTGAAGAAAGTAGTGGAAAAGAGAGCGAGGGTTCAGAATGGAGTGAAGGAGATGAGGCTGAGGTAGAAGAGAATGATAATGATGTGGAAAGTGAGGTGGACTCTGAATTGAGTGGTAGCATCTCTCCTGATCGTCTGCCACCCGTGGAGACGGAAAGCGCTCAAATGGAATGTATAGAACAGAGGGTGCAGTCTAAAAGGTCTGCTGAGACATCTGATTTAGAAAGTGATCTAACTCTGAGTGGAAAAGTGAGGGAAGATCATTTTCAGAGTCCTCAGATGGCAGGTTCTCCCATGGGATTAGTTCTCTCCAATCCTACTGATCCAGCTTTAGAACTAGAGACTCAAGGAGGGCAGGTGGAGAACCATCCTATTGATGGCGGGGGTGGTGGAGGAGGAGGCAAGGAGAGCAAATGGAAAAAGAAAAAGGCCTGTATAGTAGGTGTCACAGACTGAATGATTCTAGCCAGAGTTTTTAGTCTTCCCTGGTCTAACATCAAGTATGGCTCTGAACATTGTGTCCATAAATGTGAGAAGCATTCGATCCAAGTTAAGGGCAAGGACTATATTATCATTTGTGAGTAAGGTAAATGCTGATATTATGTTGTTACAGGAGTGTGGATTACCTTTTAAAAACAGCTATAAGGATATGGAAGAACTGTGGACATTGGGCCCATCAATTTGGAGTGGGTCCAATGAGAATAAATCTGATGGTATAGCTGTTTTAATTAAAAATAAGATGGTAGAGGTACGTCAGTACCTTGTAGTGAAACCAGAGAGAGCACTGGTGGTGTATCTGGGTTTCACGAATGTCAAATTTAAAATTTTAAATGTGTATTGTCCGAGTTGCCCACACGACAGATATGTCCTAATTCAGAAATTGAGAGAATATTTATTGGGATGGGAACCACTGGTTTTAGCTGGGGATTTTAATTGCCTTTTAGAAAGAGAAGGCAGAATGAGGGGTGAGAGACGGTCCAATTTGATAAATCATCAATATTATTGCAAACGGTATGTAAAGATTTTAAACTGAAAGATGCCCTCAAACTTCATAGTCAGGGGAGGGCAGGTTTCACATGGCACAAGTCTAATGGGACCCAAGCCTCACGTATAGATTTTATTTTGATGTGTGATTTTACTTGCACAACTGCAGGCTTAACCCCTGTTTTTTTCTCTGACCATTGTTTACTGTCATGTACACTTGCTATTCCAACGGTTGTTACTGTGGGGAAGGGTGTGTGGAAGCTGAATATTTCACTTCTGGAGGATGAGGAAGTGAGGAGCAGGTTCAGGGAAAGATATAAGGAATGGCAGTCTTTGTACGTCCTGTTTGGCATAAGAGCACAGTGGTGGGAGGAGGTGAAGGAGCGTACAAAAGCATTCTTCATAGAGATGGGGAGGTGAAAACAGGCTAGGATACGAAGGGTTGAAAACGGATTACAAAAGAGATTGCAGAGGTATGTTAAGTTATTAGAAGAGGGGTGGGACTTCAGTGAGGAAACTGAAGAATTAAAGAATGAGCTTTTAAATCTCTCTAGAGAAAAGATTAAAAAAATCATGTTTCAAAGCAAAGTGAAAGAGCTTGAAGAAGGTGAAAAATGTACAAGATTCTTTTTCAAGAAAAGGGTTGCAGGGAGGGGACTAATGTCTGCATTGAAGGGACGAGAGGGGGTTTTGCAAACTAGTATGGAAGACATGTTGACTGTAGCTGAGGATTTCTATGGGGAGTTGTTTGGAAAGAAACAAGTGTCTAAGGATTTGTTAGAAAAATTTGTGTAAGTCATTCCAAAGAGTGTAAAAGACGATACTGTGTTATCAAAAGGCCTTTCTGTAGAAGAGTTAATGGAAAGTTTGAAGACCTTCAAAACGGGTAAGACTCCAGGGTTGGGTGGTCTACCCATTGAGTTTTACAGGGCCTTTTGGGATATTTTAGCATTGGATCTTTTAACCATTTTTAAAGAATTTGAGTTTTTAGAAGAACTGCTGGACAGCTTTAAGACAGGAGTTGTGATCTTACTATTCAAAAAGAATGATCGCACGGACCTGGCAAATTGGCGACCGATAACTTTATTGAATTGTGATCTTAAACTGCTTTCCAAGTGTTTAACGCTTTGATTAAAATCTGTCCTGAGTGAAGTCATTCATCCAGATCAAGCTTGTGGTGTGGCAGGGAGGAGGATCACGGACAGCCTGATACTGATTAGAGATACCATAGGTTATGTGAGAGAGAGGAATATTGGATTGGCGGTTTTAAACTTGGATTTTGAGAAAGCTTACGATCGTATCTCTTATGAGTATATGTTTAGAGTACTACAAAAGATGGGGCTTTCAACCAGGTTCCTCACTTGGGTAAGGTTATTATATAAGGATATAGGAAGTAGAATAATGATTAATGGCAGCATGTCAAATGTGGTTAATGTGAATTGCGGTGTTCGCCAAGGCTGTCCGTTATCCCCACTCCTTTTTGTTTGCTGCATAGAACCACTGGCACAAGCCTTGAGAATGGAGAATGGGATTGAAGGCATTAAAATCCCTGGGAGTGGGGCCCAAGAGGTGAGAACTGTACTATACATGGACGATGTAAATGTTTTTTGTACAGATTATAAGGGAGTCAGAAATAGCTTGGAGGTGACAACCCAGTTTTGCGGAGCATCAGGGGCCAAGCTGAATAAAAACAAATGTGTGCTGATGCAATATGGGAACTGGAGTGAAGAGGAAAATGTGGGAATCGCAATTCGTAGAGATGAAATAAAGATCTTGGGAATAAACTTTGACAGAAATGACAGGGATGGGGAGTAGGAATTGGGATAGGGGGGTAGGGAAAGTCAAAAGCAAGATCGGTCTGTGGAGTTTACGGGAATTAACAATGGAAGGCAAGGTTTTAGTTGTCAAGACTGTAATTTTACCATTACTGTTGTTTGTCAGTGCTGTTTTTATGCCATCAAGGTCTGTTTTATTGGTTTTAAAGAGGGCTATTTTTTATTTTTTCTGGAGGTCAAAATGGGAGAGAGTAAAGAGGGTGGTTGTAGAAAAAAAGGTGGAAATGGGTGGAAAAGGCATGCCTGAACTGTTCACTTTCCGAATGTACAAATATGTATCATTACATTTGTCTTTAGCGGTAGGGAACAGGGGGAAAGTATCCTTTATGTCTCGCTTTTTGTGTGGTTTTTATTTAAGGACATTGAAAGTTTTAGAGATCCCTTTAACAGCACCTGTTGCTTTTGACCTCCCATATTCATATTTTATCATAAAGAAATTTTTAAGGGAACAGAATTTGGAAAATGAGGCACTGGATGTGTTGACAAGTGCAAGAAGGTTGGAACTTGTTGTGCAGGGTAGAGGTGCAGTATGTCAAATTCGTGGCCTCGTGGCTGGGGATCCCAGCCATGTTTGGAAAAGGGTTGGCCACACGGTTTTGTTGAATAGACACAGAGACATGTGCTGGATGATTGCACATGAAGTTTTACCAACAAGGGCTGTGATGCATTCGAGAGGCATGGGGAAGACATCAAGGTGTCCAGTGGAAGGATGCGGACAAGAAGAATCCATCCGGCACGTCCTGTGGGACTGTGGCATCGCAAAAGAGGTGTGGACATTGGCTAACAGCTGGATAAGGTGCTTTCTGGCTTGCGGTATAAGTGACCCCCAGGTAGTGCTCTATGGACATGGACTTGAGAAGCTATTGAAATCGGAAGAAAGCAAAGCCTGGCAGGTCATCTGTTGCCTAAGGGAAGCTTTATGGAAGACTAGAACTACATTGGTATATAGAATGGAAAAAACTCTGCCTCTGTCAGTGATACAGAAGGCTGTGTCTTATTTGAGAGACTACATTTTGATCCACCGGAGAAGATTTGGGGAGAAAGAAACTGAGAGGGTCTGGAAGTTGACATTATGGCCCAAGCATGTTGCAATCAAATGGTGATGGATCACAAGTCATGTTTCAGCAGGTCATGTTTGAAACTTTTTTTTGTGATGCCTCTTGCCTTGCACAACATCTGTCTAGTGTTTTTATTCTTTGCTTTTGTATCTTATTTAATTTTATGTAAGAACTTAATAGTGTAAATTGTTATTGCTTGTGTAGCAATAAAAACTTTAAAATTTCAAAATTTCTTTTGAGCTGAAGCTGGGATTCTTTCTGTAGTTAAAGTTATTGGAGTTGGTGGTTACTGTGCTAGACCTTCGAGAATAGCGCTATTATTTCTTTTTTCTGCTCAAACAGGGCCGGGCAAAACTTAAACTATAACCCTGTTTCAGAAAGATTGAGTCTGAGGGGTAATAGGTGGAGGTTAAAACCCAAAATAAAGGGCTGTTGTTGGTGAAAGCAGTAGATTGGGTCTGATTTTGCTCGTTATTGACCTCACTCACGCAAACTCTGTACTCATTAATGTAGGCGGGCTACGTGAGATAAAGATAGGAGTGTCCCCTTTTGGGGAGTCCCTTCCCCTGCCCGCTCTCCCAGTAGGGTCTGTTGTAATCCAGTGTGGAATTCAGCATATTGTCGTTCAGCTTTTGATCACTCAGCTGAGAAGCCCTGGGAATATGGGGCAAATACAGGAGACACCCACCAGCCTCAAAGGAGAGTTTTTATCCCCAAGGGATGACTTGTTTTACAACAGCAGACACTATTAAGAAACAAAAACCTCTGTTCTGCTGCTCCAGGCTGGTTCCACTGGGAACAAGTGGGGCTGTTTGTAGAGGGGGACTTGGAGGAAGTTAGATGTACAGATGCAGCCATTCAAAATGGGTGGGGTATTTCGCGGCCTACCCCGGTGGGCGTGTCGCGGTATCACGCAGTATCACGCGGTTAATCGTGTCTTCTGACGTCACGCCGGAAACTATCTGGCCTCACCTTGTAAAACCGCCAGGGGGAGCTTAACCTCTCATGTACAGCATTTGAGCTTTTAATTTTGAACTGTGTATTACAGCATGTTAATCATCAGTCATTAAAATGTTGGTATATTTTATGAAAGCAAGATTGCTCAGTTGGACAAAAGTACACAACCTACCTTTATCGGAAATATTTATGCATCAAAGCCTTTACCGAAGATATTACTAATAGTATTAATAATGAATGACTTTGGACAAGCTGTATACTCAAAGTATAATTTCTTTAGCACATTTGTACAAGCACTTGGAATCTGTCCAAGCCATACTTTGTCAGGCATTTTGTTTTACTTCAACGGGCATTAAAAACTCCCTTGCTTTTAACAGGGCGTTTCATAATTTCTTACTACGGAAATGATTTAAAATGCGACACTTATCATTCAGCTAGAGCTCAAAATATCACAAGGATCCTCAAGAGCACAGCAAAGACTGTATTAAAAGATACTTGTATCAGATACATGAGAATCCAGGCTTTTTTATCAACGCTTTCTTTTCCGTATACCAGATTTTATGGAACCACTTCAGAAGGGTGTCAGCCAGTCAGATTCCAGGAATCGGTACTTGAAAGGAAAAATACACACCGATATTCCATTTCTCCCTAACGATTTTAAGCATCGAAGTATTTAACTAGCATGTGAAATAGCGTGTGAAAAAGTGATAGTTTTAAGGTTTTCTGCTAATATAATATGGAATCACGTATCTAAAGAATTTAATAACGATATGATTATATTCGTGTATTGCGACAGGGCTGTGTAGGGCTGTTTCGCCTCTCTCTTCATGCGACTTTTCTTTTAACAAACATTTCTTCGAAAAAATAGAATAGCGATATTATGGACAATCAATTGACTTTTATATTTCAAAATATCACAACATGATCGATTCTAAGTCATTTTTGACTTGTGAATAGTCACCTTCTTCCCTTCTGAAAACGGTCCCTGCTTCTGCTTCCTGCTTCTATTGTGTGTGTGTGTAATAGAGTAAATTTTTATAGAGAAATGGAGGCTGGACAGTATGCGATACAATATAAACATTTATATTGATTTAAATCGCAAACGCGTGTTTAATTATATGTGTTTTTTTAATCATAATCAGGCTAATGCAACATAAATTGATACAGTATCTTTGTCTTCTAAGTATCTTAATAAACTTTCAGCATAGCTTTCTACCCGTTTAGATTTATATTTCTTGGGATTTTGGGATCAAACGTGGAAGGATTAGATTGTAATTGTTTTTATTTTTCAAATACGTTTTAGAAAAGTGTAATCTATACCTGCCCAGACTGTACGCCTTCCTAAACCCTGCCTTTCACTAGTGTCCTGCTCTTCCCCGCGCACCCCAGCCGGCACTCTTCGGCCTGTGCCCGGGATGAATGTATATTTTGATATTTACACCCGGCGCGGCACCGAGGGAGCGTCTGCATTTATAACTTAGTTTTTAAAATTAGTCAAGCAATATGAAGCATCTCCTCTTACTTTTAAGTCCCTTAAATACATTGAGCACAGCTTTCTCACCACTTAAGATTACTTTTTGATACCATCCTTACACAAAGCAGAAACTTTCCGATGACATACAATACAAGTGGAAAGATTACAGATTTTAATCGTCTTTAATTTTGTTACGTTATAAGTTTTAGGAACGTTTAATCTAAACAAACACCACAAAACTATTCTCGATTGTATTTCTGAATGTTATGTTACACCTACAGTAGTTCACTGCTTTAAATACATCGAATTAAGAAAGTAAGGTGTATCACTTTAGATCTTTTTTTCTGAACCAGGGAAAATCTGATCATGTTTCTCTATAACAATAATAAAAAACTTTATTTTACATATCACCTTTAAAAGTGGCATCTCAAAGCAATACAGTAGATCGAAAAACAGTTAAAAAGGACCAAAGTAAATACCAGACAAACGCAAACGCGTTTTTAATAAAATGCTTTTATTCATTCAGCAGAGAGTGAGAGGGACATCCAGCAGAGAGAGACACACACACCGGTTTCCATTGACAAAAGTAATTGTTTTTTTTTCAATTCCTCTTGTCTAACAGGAATGTTTTGTTTGTGGACAGACTGTTAGACTAGAGGAAAAGAGCGCCTCCTTCTATGAAGCATTTCGTTGATCCGATCACGAATTCTTTTCCAGTCGCACGAAGTAAGGGTTGAGAATCTCCGATTCACCATGCTACTAATGGTTTCCCGGAGATTGCAAGGCAAGGCACTTTTGCCTCTGGACCCATCGAAATTTACAGACGTCGTCCACCCCCAGTAAATTTCAAAAGTCACAAGATTTCGAAACACGAGGGTGGCGTGGCAGTCGGCTCTTGCTTTCCCGTCTATGCCGATGCACTGCAAGTACAACCCCCCCTCCATCTCTTGAGTGATGGGTAACAGTTGGATATATGGGAGAATTTTTCGTCCCACTGGCGTCTGTGAATTCTGCTCTGTAAACAGTGCTTCCTGGGGGGAGATAGACGGCGGGGACAGCATCAACAAATTCCTGCGCAGTGGTGAGTGGAGAGGCTGGGATGGAGTGTCCTGAGGCGGTGTGTGCTCTGTAGGGGGCAGAGCTTCCGCCAGGCATTGCAACCTGCGCGGCGGGGAGAGGCACTTTTCGGGAGACAGCTGCTCAACTGTTTGACTGCTGGAACATACTGTCTCCTTCCTCTGCATTTTCAGGAGTGTCTCTAGCCTCCCAATCCTCCCCAGTAATGCGTTGTACTGCTCCCGCTGCTGCCGAAAAGTCTCCACACAGGTGCTGCTTCTACAGGTTGGCACCCTGGCCAGTGGCCGAGAGCAGAGACCCACGGCCTTTGGCAAAATAACATAATTCATGTAAGAAATAGTCACACAGTAGTATTCATCAGTCGCGGAACAGACATCAAAATAAACTTTTCTTTTTTTCCGTCTTACCGCTTTCTTTTTTACTGTCCTGGTGGTAGATTTCGAAGATCGTTTTGCCCGTGCGGTGTTTTCTTGAAGAACAGGCTACGAAGAAATAATTATAATTGAATTTAAAATTCAAAACGGCAATAATACCTTGTAATATGCACTGTAATCGCGTATTTCAGATTAAGTCTGCTGTATTTGCTTACCCTTCATTCTTTGGAAGCAGGGGCGGCAGAAGCACCCCGTCTCTTCCCGTAAAAGGTCTTGGTCTCCATACTGTACTGTGTTCGCTGTAGTGCAGGTTCGCAGTTTTTTTTGTGATGGGAGCTCACCCAATCCCTTGGTGTATTTATGCTATATTCACATGTACGGCTAGAATGTTCATTGTCTTCCAATGAAAGGCGGGTGCCTTTTGCCGAAGTCGGGAGACATTAGAGGCTTGCCACACCCGGACTGTTAAACCAACGCATTAGCACGTCAAAGCCCATTGAGGACCCGGAGGCAATAGTTGTTTTGTCCCTTGATTTACTGATCTGCATTAATTATGGAAATTGAGTTCCTGCTCTGTGCGGACGACCTGGTCCCGCTGTCGCCCACAGAACAGAGGCTGCGCCAGAACCTGGCACTGCTGGAGCAGCACTGTCAGACCTGGGCGCCGACAGTCAAACTGAACAAAACCAGAGTTATGGTTTTCCAGAAAAAAAGCCAGACCTCAGGGACACAGGTACAAATTCACACTTAACAACACATTAACACCTAACAACGGGAGCAGGGACGAATTAGGCCAGTACCCACTATTGTTAAACATACAGAAAAGGATATTAAAGTATTGAATATTAGTATTGGCTTTAGTATTAGCCATACAGAACATTAAAGTGCCCCTTTTCCATTCAGCGGGTGCCTGAGCCGCTGTGTCCTATCTTCTGACAGTCGCCGTTGTGAATGTCTGAAGAGTGTATCTTATTTTTAGTACTATATTTTTGTATTATATTCCCTATTAATCAAACTCTAAGAGTATGTATCGGCTTGTCAGTCGGGTCTTTTTTCTCTATTTGTATTGTCGTTTACACCTCGCACGACTTTAAAAGCTAGCAAGACAGGTTTCGATTCACATTAGCTGGCGAGCCTTGTTAACAAAAAAACTAATAATAGTGTAACATGCCACTGTTTGTTCATGAACAACATTATACTGAGATTTCCTTAGATACGCGATTAAAAAATAAATAAATAAAACTTTGAATCCCCGGCAGAACACATTCCATAAGAATCAGCGCTTTTACAGTATATATCGCCTTTAAAGGTGGCTTCTCGAAACGCTTTACAGGATAAAGACAACAAGAACAGCAACAACAACAATATTGTATTTCATTGCACTTTGAAAACCAAGTAATAACTTAACTATATGTGCAAACGTTTCATATGTTGCTGTTGTGAATGCCTGTGGAGTGTACAGTATCTTATTTGCCTTGTGTCCTGGTTATCTCGCGCGCCCCCCCTCAATTCAATTCAAGGTGTTTTATTAGCATGACAGATGGGTTCGATCAGTGTCGGGTATTTACTTTGCTTTGAGATTCCACCTTTAGAGGTGATATATAAATTTTTGACTAAAATAAATTGATATCTTTGTCTTCTAAGCTCTCTGTGTACAGTAGAGCCTCCTGTCCAGCCAGCACATGTCCACAGACATTCACAACAGCGACATATCATAAAACGTTTGCACATATAGTTAAATTATTAGTTGTTTTTCAGGAAGTTAAAAAAAACACTTGAACAACTTATCCAGTCTCTCGAAATAAAAAAACTAATAATAATGTAACATGCCACTGTTTGTTCATGAACAAAGTTATACTGAGATTTCCTTAGATACGCGATTAAAAAATAAATAAATAAAAATTTGAATCCCCGGCGGAACACATTCCATAAGAATCAGCGCTTTTACAGTATATATCGCCTTTAAAGGTGGCTTCTCAAAACGCTTTACAGGATAAAGACAACAAGAACAGCAACAACAACAATATTGTATTTCATTGCACTTTGAAAACCAAGTAATAATTAACTATATGTGCAAACGTTTCATGTGTTGCTGTTCACAACTCTCCCCTCTCTCCCTCAATTCAATTCAATTCAAGGTGTTTTATTTGCATGACAGATGGGCACAATTAGTGTTGGGAATGTATATTTCGATATTTACACCCGGCGCGGCACCGAGGGAGCGTCTGCATTTATAACTTAGTTTTTAAAATTAGTCAAGCAATATGAAGCATCTCCTTTTACTTTTAAGTCCCTTAAATACATTGAGCACAGCTTTCTCACCACTTAAGATTACTTTTTTGGTATCATCCTTACACAAAGCAGAAACTTTCCGATGACATACGGTACAAGTGGAAAGATTACAGATTTTAATCGTCTTTAATTTTGTTACGTTATACGTTTTAGGAACGTTTCATCTAAACAAACACCACAAAACTATTCTCTATTGTATTTCTGAATGTTATGTTACACCTGCAGTAGTTCACTGTTTTAAATACATCGAATTAAGAAAGTTATGTGTAGCACTTTAGATCTTTTTTTCTGAACCAGGGAAAATCTGATCATGTTTCTCTATAACAATAATAAAAACCTTTATTTTACATATCACCTTTAAAAGTGGTAGTACCTTTTTTAGTACTATATTTTTGTATTATATTCCCTATTAATCAAACTCTAAGAGTATGTATCGGCTTGTCAGTCAGGTCTTTTTTCTCTATTTGAAATACTGAGATTTCCTTAGATACGCGATTAAAAAATAAACGTTTCATATGTTGCTGTTGTGAATGCCTGTGGAGTGTCTCCTATTAAGCTCTAAATTGCATTTTGAGCGCGGTTTTTGACTTTTTTTAAATTGCATTTTGGGCGCGGACAGCACATACAAGGGTTAATGAACTGCGCCAAGAAATTTAAAATAGTATTCTTTAGGTGTGAGGGTAGGAGTGGACCGCAGCAGGCATAATCAGCAAACCAGGAAAACAAAGAACAGGACAGGTGAGATGTGTATCCAGAAAGCGAGTGATCAGAAAAAGGAAATGGTGTTACGCCCAGGTTTTCGACCCAATTGTTTTAACTTGCTAATGCATCAGACACATTTCCTGGCGTATTGTGTTTTAAATAAAATAGGAGTGTCTTTCCCTGGCATTAGCTCATCGGTATGGTGTAAGGTTTATCTGTACCATACCATACAGTATATAGGTACAGAATTCAAGCTGCACCACTGTATCGCTTTGGTAAGGAGACGGACAATGGCCAAAATCACGAAGACTCTCTCACACCAAATAATGAAGATGAAAAGAAACGGGAAGTCAACACGGGACATTGTACAGCAGTTGGCTTCGATGGACATCTTCGTTTCTGAAAGCACAGTGAGACAGCATTATAAAGGGGAGAGGAGGCAAAGAGAATCTAAACCGAGGACGATTCAAAGGTAAATAAATTTCTAAAAATATCTTTCTTGCATGTAAATACAACTACGCACATTATTTTTAAAACTAACTGTTGATCTCTTTTTTTCAAGTCCTATTGTGCGAGCTATCGACAAACTGACTGATGAAAATGATGAGCTACCGGCGATGCAAGTCCAAAGACGGCTATGGGCTGACCTCGGTGCGAATATTAGCCCGACATCGATAAGAAGAGTACACAGGAGGCTTGGATGGAGATACAGAAAAACCAACACATGCCCCATGATAAGGCTAAAAAACAAAGAGGAAAGACTCAAGCAAGCTCTCCAATGGATTGAACAGGGGGAGGCATTTCAGGATGTACTTTTTACCGACGAAACAACAGTGGCTCTGGAACAGTTTTCAACAATGGCATTTTGTAAAAAGGGGAGATATGTGGACAAGCCAAAGCCCAAACATCCACTGAAGGTTCACATCTGGGGGGGTATATCTAGAAGAGGCCCGGGACCACTTCTTATTTTTGAAGGAATTATGGACCATGTATTCTTCGAGGATGTCGTGGTCACACAGCATGCTGCCCCATATATCAGGGAGCAGTTTGGATCAAGGCACCGTCTCTTTCAAGACAACGATCCGAAACACACAGCAGCAAGGGCGAGGCTTATAGCAGAAGGAGTGAACTGGGTGAAAACTCCAGCCGAATCCCCAGATCTAAATCCGATAGAGATGGTTTGGCATTCGTTGAAAGACTACGTTCGGAAAACCGCTAAGCCCACCACAAAGCAGGAACTGATCGATGCGATCTATAAATTCTGGGAGGAAGAACTGACCGAACAAAATTGTAACAATTTTATTAACAGGCTGTTTCGTGTTCTTCCTAGGATTGTTGACCGGGGCGGGGGACATTCGGGAATGTAAGTCTGAGAAAGACAGTCTCACATTTGTGGACAGTCTGTCCACAAACAAAACATGTAAAAAAAACAATTACTTTTTGTCAATGGAAACCGGTGTGTGTGTCTCTCTCTGCTGGATGTCCCTCTCACTCCCTGCTGAATGAATAAAAGCATTTTATTAAAAACGCGTTTGCGTTTGTCTGGTATTTACTTTGGTCCCTTTTAACTGTTTTTCGATCTACTGTATTGCTTTGAGATGCCACTTTTAAAGGTGATATGTAAAATAAAGTTTTTTATTATTGTTATAGAGGAACATGATCAGATTTTCACTGGTTCAGAAAAAAAGATCTAAAGTGCTACACCTAACATTCTTAATTCGATGTATTTAAAGCAGTGAACTACTGTAGGTGTAACATAACATTCAGAAATACAATCGAGAATAGTTTTGTGGTGTTTGTTTAGATGAAACGTTCCTAAAACGTATAACGTAACAAAATTAAAGACGATTAAAATCTGTAATCTTTCCACTTGTACCGTATGTCATCGGAAAGTTTCTGCTTTGTGTAAGGATGATACCAAAAAAGTAATCTTAAGTGGTGAGAAAGCTGTGCTCAATGTATTTAAGGGACTTAAAAGTAAAAGGAGATGCTTCATATTGCTTGACTAATTTTAAAAACTAAGTTATAAATGCAGACGCTCCCTCGGTGCCGCGCCGGGTGTAAATATCAAAATATACATTCGTCCCGGGCACAGGCCGAAGAGCGCCCGGCTGGGGTGCGCGGGGAAGGGCAGGACACTAGTTTAGGAAGGCGTACAGTCTGGGCAGGTATAGATTACACTTTTCTAAAACGTATTACAATCTAATCCTTCCACGTTTGATCCCAACATCCCAAGAAATATAAATCTAAACGGGTAGAAAGCTATGCTGAAAGTTTATTAAGATACCTAGAAGACAAAGATACTGTATCAACTTATGTTGCATTAGCCTGATTATGATTAAAAAACACATATAATTAAACACGCGTTTGCGATTTAAATCAGAACACGATTTAAATCAATATAAATGTTTATATTGTAACGCATACTGTCCAGCCTCCATTTCTCCTATAAAAATTTACTCTGTTGCACACACACACACACAATAGAAGCAGGAAACAGAAGCAGGGACCGTTGTCAGAAGGGAAGAAGGTGACTATTCATTGTTATCAAAAATGACTTAGAATCGATCATGTTGCGATATTTTGAAATATAAAAGTCAGATGATTGTCCATGATATCGCTATTCTATTTTTTCGAAGAAATGTTTGTTAAAAGAAAAGTCCAGCACCAGCTGGATTTGAACACACAACCTGCAAGTTGTTAGCCAGGCACGTAGACCAGTAGGCTACAGGACAACTTGCATGAAGAGGGAGGCGAAACAGCCCTACACAGCCCTGTCGCAGTACACGACTATAATCATATCGTTATTAAATTCTTTAGATACGCGATTCCATATTATATTAGCAGAAAAGCTTAAAACTACCACTTTTTCACACGCTATTTTACATGCTAGTTAAATTAAATTTATTTATATATTATATATTTATATCTCTGACCAAGGGAAACGTCTCATTTTTTCAAAGAAATGTTTGTTTGTTTGTTGATTGTTATCAAAAATGACTTAGAATCGATCATGTTGCGATATTTTGAAATATAAAAGTCATTTGA
This sequence comes from Atractosteus spatula, assembly GCF_055471065.1. Lineage (NCBI taxonomy): Eukaryota > Metazoa > Chordata > Actinopteri > Semionotiformes > Lepisosteidae > Atractosteus > Atractosteus spatula. The sequence goes on from NW_028296627.1 coordinate 780,293, forward strand.
TTGTCCATGATATCGCTATTCTATTTTTTCGAAGAAATGTTTGTTAAAAGAAAAGTCCAGCACCAGCTTGATTTGAACACACATCCTACGAGTTGTTAGCCAGGTACGTAGACCAGTAGGATACAAGACAACTCGCATGAACAGGGAGGCGAAACAGCCCTACACAGCCCTGTCGCAGTACACGACTATAATCATACCGTTATTAAATTCTTTAGATACGCGATTCCATATTCTATTCCCTATTAATCAAATTCTAAAAGTATGCTTGTTGACTCCGGTATCACGTTAGTTAAAGACTTCGAAGCTTAAAATGTTTAGGGAGAAATGGAATACTGGTGTGTATTTTTTTTTTAAAGTACCAAGACCAGCTACTGTATATACTGTATGTTTAAATTCCAAAATTAATATCGTTTATGGCCTTCACACGCGTTACAGTATGCTCCTATTCTTTTTATGCTCAGCTACTAAGATTTCCCTTCAGTGGTAAAATTCAATATCTACAACGGGCACAGCAAAGACGTTTACTGTAAGTCTTTCTACGACAGACCAACGGACCACGAGTGCCCCTGTCGGTCAACCAATCACGTACTGCGGTGCCACGCGTCATCTTGCGTCATGCTGCGCGATGCCACCTGCGGTACGTGTCTGTAACGCGCACTTTGAATAGCTGCATCTGTATACACTCACAGACTCACAGATACACAAATAGACACTATATACGGACATAGGCACCGCATACACTCTTAGGTACAGATACACTATAACTAACACTAATGCAGGTACTGCTAATATTACAACAGTAACACTATCACCAAAACTTACACTATCATTGTTACTAACACTGACAAAAACTACTACTAGACTAATAATACTTATAATAACAGTAATACTCTCATGAAAACTAACATGATGATGAGTGTTAATACTCTGACCCTAACACTGTAAGTATCACTAATATTACATAAATACTAGCATTATGGTAATTGGTCGATACAGTCTTTATTAACTGTTTTCTAGATACTTAAACAGGGTCAAGAAATGAATCAGTACTCACCAATCGGTGAAGTTAATCGATTTTTCTACGGTTCTTCAGTTTAAATAATTGGTTGTTGATAGATAAGTGATCAATAGCTCATCTCTGTGCGCTCCGTGCGCCTCCCGCGGTCTCTCTCTCTGATCCCGGCGCTCTGGCTGGTGTCTGTGACGTCACAGCGCTTATTCTGACAGAGCAGAGCGCGTCTCTGCTGCTTTTGAGTGTCTTTTTCATGAATGCCAGAGGTACTCGAAATGTTGCAAAAAGAAAAGCGTTTACTTCACAGATTAATGTGTTACAAAGTGTACCCGTGTGGAGCAATAGAGAACGAGCACGAGTCCCTGAAATAAGCGCTTTCAAGGGTTTTACACGAATCATCAGAGTATAGAAGCCAGGAGGATTAGACTTATGTTCCTGGAGGTTAAAACGTGTATCCTGGTTTTATTTCAACCCAGCTCTCAGCTCTATAGGTAGTCTGATGATTTAAATTAACTGTATAACTGTTACAAGACTTCATCTAATTGTACATTTATAAGACTGTCTGTGAGACACTTGTGAGAGCAGCTGAATCCCAGGGCTGGTGTAGAATCACACACAGACAGGTCTTCTTCTGTGTGATCTGAGTCCCACTGCTCAGAGCTACAGACTGGTCAACTGGTCACTATTTTAGTCACGACCATCGGCCTTTGGCTACTAATAATCAATATACTGATCAGAGTGTCCATACTGGTGTTTATTACATAAATACAAAGATAATTCCACACTCACTTGTGTTATAAAACACTTAAAAAACATGTTTGGAGCCTGATATACAGTAAAGAAAGTAATACTGAAGGGCTGGAAGACCTGGAAAGGGTTAATAGAACCTTCTTGCTTCCGACCTGGAACAGAGCCCACAACTGCCAGATCAGTGACCCCTGAGCCCAGTTCACAGAGAGGAGAACCAGGAGCTCTTTTATGTCTCTAAGCGGCTGTGAGGAAGGAGAAAAGGGGGAGATGTGACCTGAGTCCAGGCTGTTCTGTCTGATATTATTTATGTAGCAGCACTGATTGCCTGAATGCCCTCTGGTTTAGGTTTTTCAGGATATAGATCACTATGGAGTTGAGCTTCAGTCTGAGTGTGAGTCTAAGCTGTGAATCTGACTGAGAAGAGAATAATGATTTTTTATTCTGCCTCTGAGAATTTTTCTTCTTTGCCAAGTGGTGTTACATCCCCTTCAGATACTCTGCACAGACTGCCAGAGTGAGAGAAGAGGAGAGAGAGATGGACAGATAAGAGCACACACAGCAAGAGAGACATACGTCTTGATTTACTTTGAAGCAAGTGTTCATTTCTTTTCTGTAACAAGTTGTTTCTGAACTTCAAGAAATTCATACAACTTCTGAAAGATAAAATACAAATCTTGCTTATCAGGACAGAAGAAATGCTGCAAAAAAATGCCAGTGATTTTTTCTCCTTTTAACGAAAAGTGGAGAAAAACAACAGCAGTGCATCTCCGTCGGCTTGATTTAGCTTAATACTGTACATGTATTCACTCCCTTTTCTGTAGATTACAGCCTGCGAAAGATTAAATGAAGTTCTTGGTTACTCTTGGTCAGTGCAGAAGAAATACTGCCAGCTGGCAGGAAAATGACAGTATTTTATTTTCTTTAACTACAAACATGTGAGTTGTGAAAAGCAACAGGAATGTGTCCCTGTGCAGCTGTTATACAAAAGGCTGGTGGGTCAAACGCACTCAGGGACGCGCTTCAGATTGTGATGATGTAAACATAATCTCTGGTAAAAATTGAAGGGATTTCTTTGCAAACCCTCTTGAATGTTGCAGGAAATCTTCGTGTTTTACTCGTGTGAAACTACAACAAGTAAACAATTAAGTACCTAAGTCAATGTCCAAGAAAACCATCTTCACGTGTGGAATTTTTCTTTAACTGCTGTTGGGAGAATTCATTTATACACCCGTTGTATCCTTAGCAAAAATATTTTAAAATTAGAACACAGATTTGTTGGAGAACTTGACAATCCCTGACAATCATTATTAAATGAGCATTATACAAATGTGCGTTGATATTTTTAATATGTACCTTAATTGTAATATATATATGTACATAATTGCTTTGATATGGATGTTCATTTGAAGGAATTGAGGAAACTATGAAAGATCGCAGAACAACCAAAGATACATTTGGGCATCTGCTATTGGTAAAGATGAAAGAGTACCGTAAGTGTGAAGCTTGCATACGCACGAGAGAAAAAATCAGTTTTAATGCACTTCATTAAACTGATGGTGTGCTTATCAATCGTGCATAAAATGTACATAGCAGAGGATGGTTTCGATCCATCGACCTCTGGGTTATGGGCCCAGCACGCGTCCGCTGCGCCACTCTGCTGACAGCAGCTGCAGAGTGATTCAACAAAACTGCTCTATCTTTGCTTTCTAAAAGTGCGCCCGAGATGAAAAGTCTGAACGGTAATCGCAGACGTCACTTTGAGCACTTGGTCTTTTATAGTACAAATCATCACACGCTGCTCTACATGGGCGTGTCTTCAATATCGTTGAGAAGCAAACCTTTTGCTTTCCGAGGCAACTGATTCTTTCGTCGTTAATTCCCAAATCTTCAATGAGAATCAGTGAAACGAAAATCAAACACATGTACACACTTGCGTCCTTGCGTGAAAGAATAATCTACACCCACTTTTTAACACTGAAAATGATTCAGGAAGTACAGCAAAGTTCTAAAATCAGCGAATGCATCTGCATAAATAAAATGTCAATTTTTCAAAAGTAAAATCTTCAGCTTTGAAAGATTGTCATCCATATATTTTCGTTTTTCTCTTTTTTTACATAACACTCTTTCGAGAAACAAACTGTCTTGTAATTAAGGCTGCATTAGAAAATGTGTATCTTGGTTTGCTAAGTTAAAATCGGCACATCCCAGTGGGCAAAAGATGTAGAATATACGACTATCAAACGCATACCTTAGACGTGTAAATGTGCTCCGTAACTGGTCTAGAATGAAATTCTAATATACGTATATCGTTATACGTCAATTAGACATCTATGATTATATGTTTATTATACATAAATGGTTGGAGTTCTATTATACGGCTGAATTTAGAGGACTATTATACATATATAGTTAAAGGTCTATTATACATCACAGAAAGATTTTTATAGGTGTAGAAACTAGTAAATAAAGCCAATGATTTGTTTTAGAAATTTATTCTTAAAATATACAATTATTCACACCTGAAAAATATGTAGTTTAAATTATAGATTATATACAATATTGTAATCAACAAATGTCTAATCATCATAAAAAACACAACTAGTAAACTTCAGTTACAAATTCTAGTAACATGGCTATATATATAGTAATGACAAACACGAACTAATTACATGAACACGCTAATATTTAACTCAAAACCACATTTCGATTCAAATATAAATTTTAAAATTTACAACTTCTTTATTTCCACGAAAATATTATTAATGTAGCACAAACGGTACTTTCTAATAAAGACAGAAAGAAACTGTTTTGTGTCTCATGGTGATCCTCCTCTCGATACTAATGAAATGATTAGTATGATCCCTCGAGAAAAAAAAGGAGTCAATTTCCGCCTGGAATGATTGATGCCCCATCAAACATTTTGTAATATCCCTGGAAGTTTATACAGTAGAATCCTGGTTCGTGGCTTAAATTCAAGGTAAACAATACTAAGGAAACAAGTTGGAAACTTGATGTCGAATTGGGATTTAAATCACCCGGAACATTTCACAACATTGGGCAGTATGTGCCAGAATGCAATGTTTGACATTCCTTCGATAGCTCAGTTGGTAGAGCGGAAGACTGTAGAGAAATCAACAGGGAATCCTTAGGTCGCTGGTTCGATTCCGGCTCGAAGGAAGGTGCTTTTTGTGTACTTTAATCAAAGAGTTAAAAAAGCGAATCTGTTTCAATCAGACATTGATCAAAAGCTCAATAAACGACGAAGTAGAGGTTCCTGTTCCGAATTCAGCCCACGTCTGATTGTCTTGTTTTGGCCAAGATCTGATCTTTGAATTAAGGGACTACACTGTCTGCTTTGTAAGTCAAAAATACATACAAATGTCAAGTTTTTTTGTAGATATAAAGGTGTTCTCTGTTTTCAAAGGATAGGTACTTAATTGGCATAATGATTTGGTATTGATTTTGTATCGTTGTATTATAAAGTTTGTGCTTTCTGTGTTTTTATCGTATTGTGAACTTATTTTTTAAACAACTGCTTACAAAGGCAAACACGGCACACATCTGTTTATACCAGTGGTGAATTGTACATTTTTATTAAGTACAAGCTACTGTGCACTTCTGGGAGTATAACAGGTTCGATATAAAGTGGCAAAAATATAAAAGGGGAAAATACCCCACACTGCGTGTAAAGCCCTCGTTGTGACTGTTTTAGATTAAAATGGCGTACTGTGCACGAAATGTTGCAGAAACACAGTCTGATATTTTGATAATTATCATTTTAATAATTTGATCAAATTGAGGCCCAGGATCCAAATCTTCAGTTCTGATTTTTTTAAGTGATACCTTTCCTTCCTGTCGTGGAAGTCACACGATGTGAGCAATTGTTTTTTTTTTACGTTACGATCCAAAGAGCCTCAGACGCACTTTAACCAAACCAGGATGGATTGTGCTGGGAGCTGGACTGAGCTCATTCTCACTCCCTGTGCTAAAAACAGAATTAGCTCTTCCCCGAACATCGTCTACAGCTGCTGGATGGTGCTCTGCGTCTTACTGCTCCGGCAAGTACTCTGACGAAAGACAGATCACTTGGGCGCTTTTAACCTTCTCGCAGCTACGGGCGAGACTGACGCTCGCGATATGAAGGCACCCGCTGGGACACATTCTCTAACTTTCACAATCGCGACAGACTTCGCTTTTTAAAACAAAAGTGGATATAGCCCTGAAAAAAGCATTAGCTTCATCAGTTTTTACATTAATCTATTTTGAATCAAAGTTTGATATATTTTTTTATTTTTTATTGCATTTTACATTATAATAATAATAATCATTATTGCTTACACTTATATAGCGCTGTTCTGGATATTCCACTCAATGCGCTTTACAGGTAATGGGGACTCCCCTCCACCACCACCATTCTCCTGAACGATCACAGAGAGTCAGGACCTCGGTTTTACGTCTCAGCCGAAGGACGGCACCTGTTTACAGTTTAGTGTTCCGTCATTGTACTGGGGTATTAGGACCCACATGGACCGCAGGGTGTGCGCCTAGCGACAAAAACCAGACGTGTGTCGGGCTCGGCTGCGAGCAGGACAATGACGCCACGGGGACAAAGGAGAGAAAATCAAAACGGTTCTATAAAAGACCTGTGTCAGCTGTCTTTTTGCAGTCTGGACTCTAAATCCTCCGATCCGATTTAAATCTCTCTAATACCTGAGCTGCGGCTTCTTCCGAGTATTTATTCGTATACTTATTATGTGTAAGTGTATAGATGAAACCTTTCATATATTGTTCAGTTTAAATCAAAATGCTTTACTAATACAAGAGAGAAGTATAGTATGAAGGATGTGACAAATTTAAGATTTGTTGGAACAAAACGGTTTTTATTTGCATTCGAAATGAAGCGGAATTTTAGCGCGACACACAAACCCTTTGTCTTTTTTAGAGAGTGATTTTTAAACAGACATAAATGTAGAAAACGTGTTTTTTTAGCACTACAGTAGCAGGGTCAGTGGCGTAATGACTAGCGCGTCAGGCCTCGCGTCAGAAAATTATAGGTTCTACTGCCGTCTGGCTTGTTGCGTTTATACCACTTACATTCTTTTATATAAATGAACTGCACCTGAAAGCTATAGAAAACACTTTGGGTAAGTTGTCTGCAGCCTCATGCGAATTTCGACAACTTACCCAAAACACTGTACTGTCTGGAGATCAGCTCCAGCTCTGAACTGCAATGAAAAACCATGCCTAACAAAACTGGAGAACAGCTGAACTTGTGCTCAGTTCGGTGATGAGGGTTCAGAACTGTCGTTGTTGTAATTAGCACGAACTGCACAGGCTCTGAATCAGACCATGTCAATTAGTCTGATCAGTGTAGGACACGTTAATGTAGAATTATTAATAGGTTTGTTAGTTAGTTCAGGTTTACCCACCTGAACTAATGTAGAATTATTACTTGGTCTGTCTCTTGTTTGTATATAAATGAATGTCTCTGACAACTTAATGTTAGTTTTACGATGTAGGTCAGGCGTTGACATATGCACGAGTATACAAAATGTCTCATTCCTGATTCAACTCATGTTCTATAGGAGATAGGCGATTCCTCCTGTTTCTCGTACAACCATATCAGAACAGAAGCCCGTGTCACCCAGCAGTGATTCAAGATCGACTGGCATCTTTATCCCTTTTTTGTTCGTGATCATTATTTTCTTTAGTTATGATCAATATTGAACTTTTTCGAAATGAAGTGACAATAATCAAACATGCAGGCAGATTTTTGAAAAGTATTCAGAATTGACAGGGTGCCCCTTTGGAACAGTCGTCAGAAAATGTGAGAAAATGAAAGTTATGTAAGCTCTCACACAAAGCATTGAAGATTGGAATCTGAGTGTAAAAAAGCTACCCGTCTCCCAATGATAGGCAGAGATACACACCACGACTCGAATAGACTCAGCGAACTTTAACACCTATGATATTACGAGTGCTTTGCACGTGTCGAACTTCAAGAAGGAACTACTACAATAGTTGTGGACATAATTCAATACCACCGGCAAAGTCCAATGCCGGCAACGTCTGAGAAAATAATGTTCACTCATGGAATTTGGTCTTTGAATGGCTGGCGGGAAAATTCATTTATACTCCTGTTGCACCCTCAGCTGAAACATGTTAAAATAACAACGCAGATTTGTTGGAGAACCTGACAATAATTATTGGGTTAGCACTGTATGTGTTCTGGTATATTTACTTTAATTTTAATATAAATGTAAACATGCATGCTGTATAATTTATTGTAATTTTAAAATATGTTAGCTGAGGATGCGAGGGGGATATTATACCTTGTGAAACACGCAAGGAACTGTAAAAAAGGCTGGTATTTGAATAAAATTGGCGAGCACAAGAAAACCACAATTTATGTGGTATTATCATCAATATCCTTCAAAATCGACGTTCAAATGAAGGATCTGAAGAAACTATGAAAAAAGCAACAGTAGTAGCAGAGGATTTTGAATTTTGCTTTTTAAGTCAGTAGATCACCGTAGAGTTGCGCCCCTACAAACAGCACAAAGGATGAATCCCACCTCCTTCATTATTGCTGTTTGTGCCGGTGAAAGTAGTGTTTGTGGTATTGAAAGCATCTCGGAAGATAAAGGTGCAGTCACTTCCACGTCATGATATCATTAGATCCGACGACAAGAGCTGAAGCCCCCGGCATTTACCAAGCCAGCAATGTGAGGAAGTTGGGCATGGAGGAAGGTAACGTGGCCGAGTGGTCTAAGGTGCTGGATTTAGGCTCCAGTCTCTCTGGGGGCGTGGGTTCGAATCCCACCGCTGCCAAATGTTAGTGCTTTAAGACCTGCAATACGATCAGTAAAAGCACTTCTTGTTAGGCTGCGGGAGGTGTTTAGAGATAGACTTTCTAAAATACAGGCTTAACATCAAGGTACAAAAATATTTTGTTTTCTCAACATAAATTATCTTTGTAATTATGTTCAGCTTTATGTAGGGAACAACATCTGCCGAGATCACTTTTGAGGCAGTGCACATGATAGTGTACCGGCAAGTACATTTAATATTGGCTGTGGTGGTGAGCTGCTTTTGTCTGTGAAACTTTTAATTCTTCACGCCGAATCATTGGCAGGGGTAAAGCTTATTAAATCTTCGAACATAGCGCTCCATCAGAAATACTTTGTTCGTGGTCAAAAGAGATCAGAGGATTAACTTCATGAATTCACATAGCATACCTTACAGGAAAGATTTAAAAGGGGAATTGATTGTGCTTCCTGATGTTGTTCCTGTGGTTTCTTTGGATACAATGGTGAATGTTCTTTGACGTTCTACTAGAGTATCCACTGGGTGGGCTTTATCAATCAGCTCGGATAGGTCATCAGTGCTCCGTCTCCGGAAAATAATCAGCACTGTCGTTTTTTCCTGTGCTGTCTTTTAAAACATATAAGATCACGAGTTTACAGATTTCTCCAAATAACAACTATACATTTTAACCCAGCGGTTAGCATTCCTTCAATCCAATAGTTTTACTCCGGGTAAAAAGCAGCGAAATATATAGAGAGATGATATTCAAATATTTCAACATTCTTATTGGATTACCTGTATGGATATATCGCTCAGAATTCCTAATATGATTTTGAGTTCAGTTTTGCTTTACTACTTTCAGAGTCTTTTATTGACCTCCTGAAGCAGAGAAGTGACATAATCACAAATGCGACCTACCTGTGCTGCTGTTTTTGGTTAATAATGATTATTGCGAGGAAAAAAAAAACAGCTCCTTGCATTAAGAGCACGCTCGCTGGTTGTGTTTGGTATTTTCCGTAGTGCTCTTCCTCAGCTGCAAAGTTATTTGGCTAGCAAAGACCTCTGAGAAGGAGTCTGAATCCGTCAACAACACAGGAATTCTAAGATCGCACTGCCGTCTTGTGTACAGAGATCTGCTTTTTCCTTATTGAGTGTTTTGGTGTTTAAGAACACGTATCCTACCTTGAATGCTAGTTTCAAAAGATATGTTACCGGATCACAGATTTTCTTGAAAAGATTTGGGGATGCACTTGCCGGGATTCAAACCCGGCTCAATTATTTAGAAGGCACCTATACTGTAGCACCAACGCACTTCTGAGAAACACCGGCACATTTCCGCAATCCTCCCTCTCACCTACAAAGTTATGAAGAGACAGACGTCCAATGAAAACTAATTTGATTCACTCAAGGCTCCGCTCTTTTATTGTGATGTCATTTTAATTAATGTTAGCTGTGATAAGGTGTCGTTTCTGTCTCTTAAAGTTTAAGTTTGCTCCTTTCTTCCTGGTTTAGAAATAATGTTCCATGATTGTTTACAAACACCACTATCAATTATTTGTCCAGCTCTAACGCCTGTGTGCGTTGACAAGGCATCTCCAAAGGACATATTAAATAACATGATCCTTCCTGTTACCATTCCTGTCGTTGGAGCGTTGTTTCGCCCTTTTTCGTTCTTCTACAATATTTGCAGACAGGGCTTTATCACTCGAGTTGTACAAAACAAGTCGGTCCATGAAAATCATCAGTACTGCTGTTGTTCTATGCGTAGTTTAATCAAGGTAGTCGAGTGAGGAGGTAAAAAAGCACTCCCCCGTCGATAAATCAATCATTGTCGCCCGTGTGACTGGATATAAAAATAACTGATTCATTTTTACCCAGTCTCTGGAAGTTTCGATGCGATTATTTTTCCTTCCTTATTTCTTCATTCCTATGAATTTACTCTGTAGTAAAGGAAACGCGAAAGCGGGAAACTGTAGGCATTCTTCGTGAGTGGTGGATTGTGTTCAGAGAGTATCAGCACATCTCTAAGTCAGTTCCATTGATAGGTCTGTTGAGGATTTAGCTCAGTGATAGAAGGCATGCTTTGCATGTATGAGATCCCGGTATCTTTAGGTGCTTTATATTACTGTGCTCACATCGCAATCTTCTGTTGAATGTGAACTCTTTGCTCGTGTTCATAGAGAGCCAGATTTACACAATTAAATTCAGGCACACTCGAAGTGCTATGGTGTTGCTCTGCTGTTTTAAATGTACCTCTAAAGCATTTAGCTCTGTTAACTACCAAATGATTTGAACTAATTTTATGTTATATTCAGGAAATCCAGAGGTCTTCAGACGTGTCGTGGCTGTTGAAGAAGACACCTTTTAAATCTCACCCAGGATTTCTTGAGAGATCATTCAGCGAGCGAGTCCTCCCTCTGGACTCCGCACTGAGCTGAAAGCTGCGTGAATTCCATTGTACAACTGAGAAAAAAACTGATGGACTAAACAATGACATTTGATGATTATAAGAAATTCAAGAAACACAACAGTCCGAACACAGGTTTGAATCCTGAACGCTTAATTTAAGAGACAAAGCGAAGGATACGACCTGTAAACTCTCTTCATGTCTTACAGTTTATGATATAAAAAAAATCTTACTTTCATAGTAATTTCTTGCTGCTGATAGACGATTTATTGAATTTTAACAAAATCACAATTACAAACATCTTGGGTTAAACAGTTATTCACATACACTAACGAAGAGAAACGTTAGTGCCTTCCGGTGTGTGAGCCAATTTCTCAAAACAATATTTGTTAGTCTCTCGAGAGGCTGCGCAAGGTGTTTAGAGATAGAATTTCTAAAAGGCAGGCTCCCTGAGCTTAACATCAAGGCAGAGAAAATGTTTTGTTTTCTCTACAGAAATGCTCTTTAAATTTCAGCATAGTTACAACTCCCTTTATAAAGGGTGTGCACAGTTATAGAACCAAGGCATTGAAAGGTTTTTTTTTAATTGTTGTTCCAAAAAATTTTCCATTTGTTTTCGTTCTTAATGTTGTTGATTAAAAGATCTTATTAAATGCGAAAAAATCTGAATGTGAAAAAAGGTCAAAATGCTATTGAAAAAATCAGTAATGTGAGGAAAGATTAATTGTGGGAGCCCCTTACCTCCCCATGTCATGCTGTATTTCTCACTCATTCTACTGGGTGAGGTGTCGTCGCTTCTGGATAAAGTCTGTCAGTGGTCATTCCAGACGGGTCAGGTATGACTGCGCTTCGGCACAAGAAGAGATATGTGACTTACGAGGATCCCGACAGTGTCGTTCGTTTTCCAGGGCCCGGATAGCTCAGTCGGTAGAGCATCAGACTTTTAATCTGAGGGTCCAGGGTTCAAGTCCCTGTTCGGGCGTTTATGTTTTCCTTAAGTGTATTGTGAATTTCATTATAAATCGTATTTTATCTTCCACTCTTCTAGCTGTACTGTTGATATTTTAAAAGTTCATCACTTGTATTTTCTTTAGTGTTTCCTTTCACAAACCGAAAATGTTCAAGACTATTTTGTCACCGCACTCCACGTAGATAATCACAGGAAAAGTAAAGGAAACGCAGTGAGGAGCTCACACAGCGAGTACTCTTGAATACAACAAGAGGAAAAGCACACTCTGCACATCTGTGGAACATCACGTCCGAGTTTACAGTGACAGCAGAGATTGAGCGAAGTAGTTTTTTATTACTGGCTCGCTGAACGATCTCTCAAGAAACCCCGGTGGAGATTCAACAGGTCTCTAATAATCACGTTCAAAAAGGTGACGATACATTTTTCTTTTAACTAAGTAGCCTTAATGGCAACACAGTGTTAGGAGTCCGGCTTTTCTTATTTCTTCTGCAGAACCAGCGGTATCGGAATATACTGATCCGCAAAATAAGCGCTTTCGTTTCTGATCGTTTTTATTGAGCGCTGCTCTAAACTTTACATTTGCTTGTGCTGGTTTTCCTCATGAAAAAAGAAATTTCTCTAGTTACATGATTCCATGATCAACGAGGAGAAAGAAATAAAATACATAATTCATTATAAGAACTAAAGGCAAGATGGCTGGTGGTCTAAGGCGTTCAGGTCGCAGTTTCCTCTGGAGACGTTTGTTCAAATCGTACTTCTAATAAGTACTCTTTTTCTCGTTAGAGTAGAAACGATAGAAGCCTTAAGTGGGAAAAAATCACAACATCTCGCATTTCACGTGTTTAATGTTAATTGTCTCAGTGGTTGCCTCGGTGATTGATGGCTCTTCTCTCTTGCAGGGTGACGGCAAACTTCTTTAGAGAGGGAGTCTCCCACGCACGGCTTTTCTTTATCAAGAGCTGAGACAACAGAAACAGACTTCAAACTGACATGAATTACTTCATGAGCGTTTATGACCGTCTTTAAAAAGCTGAGAGAAGTCGAAAACGTCTTTGGAAAAGAAGAAATGTCTGCTGACAGTAAACTGAGCTCACCCTCAGCTGCGGACAAGCGCTCCTTGTTAGTACAGTGCTGAGTAACCTCGCCTGTCGCGCGAGAGACCGGGTTACGTTTCTGTGACAGGGCGCTGGTTAAATTTTTTAACAACCTGACTTCATTTAGAAAGTGTGTACTGTGTACTAAGTTTCGGACTAGTTAGTGCAGTAGAATATGGAGATCATCTCCAGCTCTGAGCTCAACTGCAACAAGCAGTCGTGCTGAGCAAAGTCAGAGCCCAGCTTAACGTGTGCTCAGTGTGGTGCTCAGGACACAGGGGTATTGTTGTGGTTATAATTAGCACAAACTGCACGGGCTCTGAATCAGAACATTTCAATTTATCTGATCAGTAAATTAAAATGCAGGACACATTAATATAGGATTTTTACTGTGTCTCTGTCCTGTTCGTATATAACCCAATGTCCCTCACAGTTTAGAAGATACCAGTATGGACACCTAACTCGTAATTCAGTACTCATTGCAAATAGTCCCAAAACAAGCACATCCAACAGCTGCGGGGTTGAAGGTGAACATGTATCGTATTGTAATGGCTTCTATTTCCACTGATGAATGAGACAGTTTCATGAGGAGATCCTACGCACAATTAAGCGAACACATCGCTATTTCGGTCTGATGTAGAGGCTCCATTTGTGTCAGCAGTACTATAAATGTAAGTCTTATACACTTTCAGGGGCTGCATTTGTAGCGCTTCATCTAAGAGGACTGTTTTACTTTACCGCACGGTTACATTCACCCACCCAATTTATTCTCAGAATACCAAATGGCTCAATAACCCTGTTTTCCCCTGGGAACCACCAGTGTACCGTCTCATTCCATTCAAAAATATAACAAATTTATTAAATTAATATATTCAATGAACTGTGTAACACAGAGCTGGAAAGGTGAAATCAGGATGGCTGAGCAATTGAGCAGCTGAAACTGTCGATCAGGATGGCTGAGTGGTTAAGGTGTTGAATTTATAGCCCACTGAGCAAATGTCTATGTGGGTTCAATCCCTGCTCCTGTAATTTGCTTTTGAAGTGACAGAACACTTTGAAGATTTTCACTCTATTAAAATATGTATTTACTAAATTTCAGTTCTCTTCACTCCCTGGGATAACTGAACTCTCACCATCGCATCCTGAAGGCTTTACATGCATTAGCTGTGATACAGCTCCTAATAAAGACAGAATGAAACTGTATCAATAATAAATGACATGTTTTAAATAAACGTTTATTGATAAACTTCATTATTAATAAAAGTGGTGTGACAGGAAAGCAAATTAAATATTACAATGATATTCCAAGCAACTGATGTGTGCCGGAGCCAAATGTCATCAACTGTGGGCTTTGTAAATTGTTTAAAAATTGTAAGTGAAGTTGAGATAATTAACAATTTGTTGATTCCTGCAGTTACAGATTAAAACGTGAGAAGAGTTTCTCTGGGTTTATCTCTGTCCGAGAGCCTGATGTGAATATGCTGAACGCAGTGTCTTTGATTTATGTACTCAAACAACCAAAGAATCCCATTCTCGTCATCCTATGGTTTGTCAAACGTGATTTTTTCAAAGTGCGTGTGATTTCGTTTAGTCTTTCGCTCCTGTACTAGAGCAGTAATGTTTCTAGACGCGCATGAACATGGTATAATAGGCTGACAGCAGGAACACGTGGCCCACAAGCATTAACAGTATCAGAGGTGTCTGCAGTATGTTGGTTTGTGAGCAGCGATAAAATAAAATGCAGGGGAAGCAGGTGTGCCTGCATTAATAAAGCTCCATCGAGCGGAAGAAGTAACAGAAGAACCAACCAAAATCCAACAGCAAGTTTCTGCAGCTGAAATCACAGGCAAAACTGCCACTGGTGAGGCTTGAACTCACAACCTCGGCATGACTCCACTATGTAATGCACCACTGCAGCTGAACAATGTGTTTGTTACATGTCTTAGATGTATTTATTGGAAGGTTGCGGAAATCGTAAATCACTGATTTCATTATCTGCACGTTTAATTTCTAGGAGAGAGAACTCCTTCAGGTTCTACAGCTCATAAGTGCACTTTAAGAAGTCTTTGCTTTTGTGAGATGGATCTCCGAGGTGCAGCTTTTTTCTTATTACTAAAGATACCTCTACATTGTAAACTATTTGAAGACCTAGAAAAAGGAACGTGGCGTTAGTTGAAATAAGCACTGAATGGGTTAAAACCCACGCTAAAGTGATGCCTTGTGGAGAATAAATCAACATACTTTATTCGCACAGGTCACTCTGCCACGGACAAGAACGATCAGCTACCACCACTATTATTATCATTATTATTATTATTCAACCATTTGGGGAACAATACAATTGAACAATCCCACTGTTCTTATGGCAAGAAAAATAACATGAGACCACTGTAAGAATGTTGTAATTGTTTGAACAATTGATTTCTATTTTTCCCTCTTATGGGCAACACTGTGGTATTTCTTTTTCTCTTCGTTGTTGTGCACGGGCTAGTTCTGCAGCGATATTTGCCACAGAAATTTCTGCACAGCTCCGTATTAAATCTGTTCTCAACTACCAACGGACAGAAGACGACTCCAGTAGATAGCTGTGTAGTTGTGTAGGACCACACACGACACAGTGATAGTGGGGCTCTTAATGGACTGGTACACAGACCACACGAGAGGCAAGCAAAACGCTTTTAAAATTCCAAAGGCTCACCAAGTCAGAGGAACAGCAATGAACTGAAAAGATCTGTTACAGACGTCTATGTTAACCTCTTTAGAGCTATAAATACCATTTGTTTAATTTATCTGTAGATTAACACTCCCAAGTAACAGCACCTTACAGTATATTAATGTTAATTCCGCTGGTGGACATTAGCTGGTGTTTTTTGTAACAATTTGCTTGCTCTGCTGTAAGGAATAATAATAACATCACTTTATTAACCATTTACAATTTATTGCATTAGGAATTATCTTTTTGCATACCCCAGCTTGCTCTCCATGAGACACACAGATAAGGAGAGAGCCTGGGGTCAGAGCACAGGGTCTGCCATTGTATGGTGCCCTGGAGCAGTTGGGGTTAAGGGCCTTGCTCAGGAGCCCAACGGAGTAGGATTCCTCTGCCGGCAGAGGGATTTGAACAAGCAACCTTCCAGCCACAGGCACAGATCCTTAGCCACCCCAAGCATATAAAGTAAAGTAAAAAATATACAGTATATAAAGCACGCGAACTTAAATGTTCAAAGTTTTCAGGCTCTTTAGCATTTTCCTTCACACATGGAAAAAGTTCGATGTGTTCTTGTCACATTTCTACACGTAGATAACACAAGATAACACGTACACAAGAATGGATGTAACAGTACAGGACATACAGTGAGGAATTCGCACAGCTTTCAGCTCAGTGCGGAGTCCAGAGGGAGGACTCGCTCGCTGAACGATCTCTCAGGAAATCTCGGTTGAGATTCAACAGGTGCTTCTTCAACAGCTACGACAAGTCGGAAGACTCACTGAAGTCCGAAAAGATCAGCCTCTGTGATGCAGTGTCCAGTGACACTAACTGTCCTACTGTTCTCTGTTAATGTAGAGGGTGAATGTAAGGTTTCTTTCTTGTAAAATATTTTCGAGCGTATTTTTGCTGCTGAAAATTAATCTTGTGCATTTGAATGAATTCCGATATTGTCACCTAATTCTATACATTGTTTCATCAGACTAGAACATTTAGAGGAGCTCAACTGCATTAATTAATTGCATAGTGATAGTATTTCTTGCCGTTTAAATACGTCAGTCAAAAATGTAGAGAAGGTGCTCCTATTTTCACCATTATAAGAACTGTGATGCACCAGTATTATTTACTTTCATAAAAGTATTGTAATTGTATTGTTCTGTTCCGTTACAGTCTTGAGTGACACAAACCTTCTCTTTTACTGCACTACACAGTTCAGCACACAAGGATCCTCAGTCAAACAAACACTGCAATCACTTGATAAAAGCCATTTCTCATCCTTTCTCTTAGTGTTGGTGCTACTATTGTATGCAAAGGAGGCGACTTGACAATGAAAGGTGTGATCATCTTAAAGAGAGTCTTCATGAAGGTGTGCGTCGTCAAGCTCTCCACTGGCAATTGACCGGGCTTGTGAAGAAACCAATCTCATTCAACAATCATACAAATTGCACAGCTTAAGGCACATGAAGCGAAATCCATGGGCTAATTGACACAAAACAATGTCGCTTCACATTATCCGCAAAGCTGTTTTGCTTGTTGACCACCTCTTCCTACATTACAGTGAGCACATACTGTATATTTCAGTTCCTTCTCTTTTATTTTCCTTACTATTTGACTGTCCCTTTCCCCCATGTGGAGATGTATCCACAGCCAAAACCCCGTGTTTCGCCCTACGTTTGTGCCAGTTTTACATTTGGTGTAGGAGCCTGCCTTACAGAGGTCCAGTGGCACAGTTGGTTAGTGTGTGGTATGCATGTAGCTGTGCACAGTGGAGTTATAATGAGGTTGTGTGTTCAAGCTTTCCCTGGAGCATTAAGTCTTTTGAACGTTTTCCACCCATAAAAAGTTCATTCGCCGTAGTAGTTTCACTGTGACTTTGCAGGTAAAATAATATTTTGTATGCGATAAATAACTGAACTAGAAAATATTGGAAAGAAATGGCTTGTCACACTATTCGCAGCAGGCACTCAGACAGAGAAATGTCATTAAAGAAAATTCATTAAAAAGAGGAGTGACATAATTGCAAAGGCGATATTTTCTGATGTCTGTTTTGGTTAATAATCATTTGCGTGGGAATTACTTCTGTCATTATTACTAATACTGATAAAAACAGAGACCTCACAGCTCTCTGGACATTGGCCTGGACTCTAGAAAGTCTTTTTATTTGCAATCGGCTCTGGAACTCAACACCTGTTGATGGGTCACTTCTGTCAGACACATCAGTGGAACCCAATACCCACCTACACACACATTCACACACACTGATAGATATACTGTACACCTACACTCTCACACACATTTACACTCACAGACACATCACACAATTATACACACAATAAGACACTCACACACTCACATATATACACTCACAGACTCACAAATACACAAATAGACACTACAGATGCAGCCATTCAAAATGCGCGGGCGATACCGCATTATTTTGCGGTACGCTGTACGCAGTCTACCGCAAGCTACCGGTAAATACCGCGAGTTACCGTAAATTCTCCTATAATACGACAAGCAAAATAATAGTATCCGGAATTTCCGCAAGGTGGAGCTAATAAAGCTCAACCTCTCATGTTTGAGCTGTGGCCATCAAACTCTTTAACGAAGATATTACTAATAGTATTAATAATGAATGACCTTGGACAAGCTGTAAGTGTAAACTCAAAGTATTGCCCTGGTCAACATTCTTTTTTTCATTGACCATCTTTGTAAAAGTAACACCAGAGCATTTCGCAATCACGCATTTGTTTCCAATCATGCAAAGTACAGTGATTCACCATGCCTTTCACATGCTCATAAAAGAGATTGATTTAGGAACATAAACATATTACCGTATGCAAACTGTACTGTATACAGTATGTATATGTATATTTAATGTCTTAACTGTGCCCGTTTAAGTATTGACTATTCATATCTAATTTTACCACTGAAGGGAAATCTTAGTAGCTGAGCATAAAAAGAATAGGAGCATACTGCAACGCGTGTGAAGGCCATAAACGATATTAATTTTGGAACATAAACATACAGTATATGGCTGGTCTCAGTACTTTAAAGAAAACATACACGAAACATGGTTTCATTATGACCAGAATCTGTCTTGAGATATTTTTAACTTGATTTACAGTATTTGAGAGGTATGTCTTAACACCGATACTACAGTGCTTAAGTACTGCTCACGTATATGTTTCTAGGTTTATATTATGCATTTCATAAGGTCAAATTACTTTTGAGCAACTAATAAGAAGCGCGAAACGGTATGCGTTTTAGTTTCGTTTCGTGCTGGGACCCGTGGATTGATTAGAGATATCAAGTACATACAAGTCATTTTTTAAATGCTGTAGTTCGTCTTGAAAAAATGTTACGAGTACATCATCTATCAACAATTACACAGGTTCTGTTTCCATATTGCGGATTTTGGTTACGTAATATTATTTTCTAGATTTCACGTTGTGAATATATGATTTGGGCAAACAGAGCCGCAAAGAAGTACATTATGGGTTGTTGTTTTTTTTATGCAGTTTTATCTAGAACAAGCGATGCTTAAACCTTTGTCTGATTCTTGTGAAACTATCCACACGACAGTTACAGTACCTAGGAGTTGACTTCAGTGATGTCACTGATGGGATGTTTCTAAAAATCCATCCTCTGTAAAACGTCTTCTCTAGTTGTCCTGCATATGTATTCGCTAATGAAGCTGTGTGTTCTGAGCCTGGATCTCTACATTTCTGTATGAACCAGCTTAGAGGGCTAAAGACAGCTTGTGTTTAAATTGAGTGTAAGGCAATTTATGCTTCTAAAGTCATGGTCAGCATTTATTATTGTACTGTGCTGTAAACTTGTTCTGTGCCAAGTCACATTATTTTATAACGTTTTTATAGCGTTATCAAATCCGGTGGAGTTTCCTGACTCCCATGTCACATGGTCTGTGATTGAAACTTGTAAAACCGGTTTAATTCGTCACAGCCAGCACTCCGGTTGTAAAGTAGAAGCAGGCGAGATTTCCAGCGAAAAACACCTCCCCCTTCTTCAGGTGTGAGGGTCTTCTGCTCAGAATGAAACGCTAAAATGTAATGTAGGCTCTGAATGGGTTCAATTGTGATTTGGGCTTGATTAAGGTCGCTGCCTTTCATCTAAAACCCTACTTGAATCCTTCTAAACTAAAAATCAGTGTTTGTGAGTTCTAAATAAAGAGGTATCCAGGTAACAGTGAAACGGGCGGACAGTCTGGGGAGATCGCCCGTTTTCCATGTAAATAGTTCCCTGGTTCCGCACCCCTTGGTGTTTCTCTCGCTCTCTCTCGGGTCACCTGATCATTAGCTCGAAAGATTTGAGTGCTTTGTGTATATTCTAATGGTAGTGGGGGCAGGGTGTGTGGGAACAGGTTTGGTTGAAATTGCATTGGAGATCTATGTTCTTCACACCTGAAACATTTTCTCTGAAAGCATTTTCTTCGCAGTTTAACCGATCTTGTTACAGCATGTTACAGTTTACTATTATTAACCATATTAATTTTAAGTGCTTAATGTAAAATCTTGTAAAAATATATTTTCATTGTTCAAATATACATTAAGTCTGACTATCATATAATAAGTTAAATACAAAACTAAAGAAAAAATAGGGTTAAATATAATTCAAAATATTTTGCTAACAATGTTAACTGTTTATGAATAATAAAATGTATTAGCTAAGGAGTAGGATGGCACAGTTGTTAGTATGTTTTTTGTTTTGTTTCTTTTTCATAAATACAACAGTAGTACCTGATGTCTCAGTGGCTTTCAAAATTAAATTATGCATGCAAACCTGTGAACTAGAAAGATAACTAAGCTGTCCATCCATTTATAATGGTGGCAAAGTGGTTAGCATTGCTATCTTGCAGCACTGGGGTCCTAGGTTCAATTCCTGCCATTCTGTGTGTGTGGGGTTTACATGTTCTCTCTGGGTTACATGGTTTTTCTCCATATGTGTGATATGACTCCCTCTCGCACTCCAAAACATACTGGTAAGTTAATCGGTTTATGGGAAAACTGGCCCTGGTGTGTGTGTGTTTGTGTCTGTCTGTCCTGTGATGGACTGGCGCTATGTCCAGGGTGTATTCTGCCTTGTGTCCGTTGCTTACTGGGATAGGTTCCAAATCCTCTGTACTGGATAAAGAGATTAGAAATGGAAGTAAAGGCACTGTGTGGATGGAACTATACACAGTGTTAGAAACCCACTATGAAATGGCAGCATCTCACTGAGAATAAAATATTTTATACTGCTGGCTTAAGGAAACAGCCTTTCCACCTCTCTTGCACATCAGTATCCATACCTAGTTATTTAAACAACTTGCCTCTAATTATAAACATCTTAATATGCTGGCTCTGTGGATCCGCATCAGCTACGTTTGCCCATTCCTTCAATTCATGTGCATCCAACACACAGTTCAATGCCAGCAACTACACATAATCTAAAATACAATCCTTATTTCAGTATCTATGTAAACATATAGTCTGTTAACTTCATCATCTTCATCAAAAGTATGCCTAACCCCATTAGGAAG
This sequence comes from Atractosteus spatula, assembly GCF_055471065.1. Taxonomy (NCBI): domain Eukaryota; kingdom Metazoa; phylum Chordata; class Actinopteri; order Semionotiformes; family Lepisosteidae; genus Atractosteus; species Atractosteus spatula. The sequence continues at coordinate 801,582 of NW_028296627.1, forward strand.
TGTTCTTGTTATAAGTGTATTCCTCAGCTTTCCCCAAACTATCTTCTTCTTGCCAACATCTCTAGTCTTTTATCCTGCAATAACTCAGCCAACACTTAAATCTCCAAAAGCTGCTTGTGTTAATTTCTTTAAATCACAAATATCATGTGTAAATACTGGCCATGTAATACTCTGCATTGTGGAATAATAGTTTATTTTAAAGGGAACTAGAGAAACTAAGAACTAGAGAAATCTAGTTTTTTTCTAGAATTAATAAATGCACATCCTGTTCACTGAGGAAATTAAATCCACACTGAGCAATCTTCAATATGTTCAGAATATGACAGCAAGAATCCTATCAGGGATGCATTACACCTGTTTTCAAGTCCTTGCACTGGTTACCTATCAGATTTCGAGTCAACTTCAAAATCCTTATCCTCCTTATATACTGTCCTACAACTGTTATTATTGATCTCCGAATTATTGTACTTGACATGACTTCATTCAGCCTTTCCTGAATGTCTATGACAGGCAGAGAGAGTGCTGTTTCTGGTGCGATCTTTTACAGCTGACATTTCACTGTTTTAAACGAACAAGAAATTAGATTGCTCATAAATCACTTATTCTATATAAACACAGCGTAATTGCCCTCCGAAAATCTTCTTTTTCTTGTTCGTTTTAGAGACCTTGATCGAAACTGATTTTAGATGTCAGAAAGGATTTATTTTCTCTGTATTTCCTACATTGCTTTGTCGAGATTTTAACTTTATATCTAACTTTATATCTAGGCTCAGATTTCAACTATAAATCGTACAGTAATTAATAGCAGTAAATACTGATGTTTATACATAAAAAAGTCATGCCTTGGAGTATAGACCCCCAAAGGAATGCCATAGACTCAAACTGCAAAATAAACACATACAGAAAGAAAGTATTTGTATTGTAATTGCAAATCCTGGTACTGTATGAGTGATTGGTATGACTTTCCTCATTACAAATCTCTTATTAGAATTTAAATTTCTCTGTAACTCCAGGTCAGAACAGAGAAAATGTAACTGCCTTAAGGAGTTTACGATTATGAAAAATAGAAGGATAAGCATGATACGTATGTCTTCTGTCATTTTCTAAGTCATGTTACTGAGCACCAAATCTTATTGAGAATATGAATCCATTTAAGGTTTATACCATTAAAGTAACGGTTTATTCCATGCTGAAAATGTTTGTACCAGACTTTTTTGAGGCCTGTTTAATTGTGTCTGAAGTCTGATGTTGTAAATTTTATTGTTAAAAAGATCCATGAAAATGTCACTACTAAAGTTAGCTGGTACTGTTGGTACTGTAAGTGGCAAGTAGAGCTCATATTTTAGATTTTGTGTAGTTGCTAGCGTTGAACTGTGTGTTGGATGCACATGAATTGAAGGAATGGGCAAACATAGCTGATGCGGACCACAGAGCCAGCATATTAAGATGTTTATAATTAGAGGCAATTTGTTTAAATAACTAGGTATGGATACTGATGTGCAAGAGAGGTGGAAAGGCTGTTTCCTTAAGCCAGATGCTGCCATTTCATAGTGGGTTTCTAACACTGTGTATAGTTCCATCCACACAGTGCCTTTACTTCCATCCATTTCTAATCTCTTTATCCTGTACAGAGGATTTGGAGCCTATCCCAGTAAGCGACGGACACAAGGCAGAATACACCCTGGACATAGCGCCAGTCCATCACAGGACAGACAGACACAAACACACACACACCAAGGCCAGTTTAAATCTAACCTCAGAACCTTTCTTTTCAGAAGACTTAGTGTCTGTATCTGCTTCATTTTCTAATTTTGGTAGCACCTCTAACTGCTTGTCTTTCTTATATGCATTTACTTTGTAATCTGTGGTCCTTTTATCTGTTTTTACATCTACTGTATTGCTTTGAGATGCCACCTTTAATGGTGATATATCAAATAAAGTTTTGTGTCTTTATTTAGTGGTTTCATTAGTGACAAAGGCTAAACTTTCTTGGAAAAATGTCTTTTATGTGTTGTGGAAAAAACTGACTTGCTTTAACAAAATATGTTTACAAATCCTTTCACCTGGCATTTTCGTAGTTAGAAATTATGGAACGCTCTGTTAAAAGCAAGGGAGTTTTTATGTCCGTTGCAGTTCTTTTGCAACATGAATATAATTATATCGTTATTAATTTCTTGAGATACGCGATTCCATATTATATTCCCTTTTAATCAAATTCTAAAAGTATGCTTGTTGACTCCGGTATCGTGTTAGTTAAAGACTTCGATGCTTAAAATGTTTAGGGAGAAATGGAATACTGGTGTGTATTTTTTTCTTTAAAGTACCAAGACCAGCCATATACTGTATGTTTATGTTCCAAAATTAATATCGTTTATGGCCTTCACACGCGTTGCAGTATGCTCCTATTCTTTTTATGCTCAGGCACTAAGTAAAAGGAGATGCTTCATATTGCTTGACTAATTTTAAAAACTAAGTTAGAAATGCAGACGCTCCCTCGGTGCGCTGCTCTGGTGCGCCGGCTCTTACACAGTGCCTGTCTGCCGTAAGCGTTACAATATACATACCCAACACTGCTTGTACCCATCTGTCATGCAAATAAAACACCTTGAATTGAATTGAATTGAGGGGAGAAGGGGGGGATACTAAAGCCGATACTGGCTCAATGGGCTTTGACGTGCTAATGCGTTGGTTTAACAGTCCGGGTGTGGCAGGCTTCCAATGTCAACTCGACTCGATTGGAAGACAATGAACGTATTTTAGCCCTAAATGAATTAATAGGAAACATGGTTTACATAAAATACATTTTTCCAAGAAAGTTTATAATAATACGATCTATAGTTGAAATCTGAGCCTACTTTAAAAATAAAGGAAAAGCATTTTCAGAGAGCAATCACGCTGTGTTTATGTAGAAAAAGCGATTAGGTTTATGAGCAATCTAATTACCTAATCGCTTAAAACGCTATATAAAATAAAGTTTATTTAGAGATGAATGATCAATGTGGTAGTTTAAATAATGTGAGTCAGGAAACTAACACAGCGCCACCGGATTTAAGAACACAATAAAAACGCTATAAAATAATGTGACACAGTACAGCACAGTACAATAATACTGACCATGACTTTAGAAGCATAAATTACCTTACACTCAATTTAAACACAAGCTGTCTTTCTGTATGAACCTCTAAGCTGGTTCATACAGAAAATGTAGAAATGCATTAGCCTGATTATGATTAAAAACACATAATTAAACACGCGTTTGCGATTTAAATCAGAACACGATTTAAATCAATATAAATGTTTATATTGTAACGCATACTGTCCAGCCTCCATTTCTCTATAAAAATTTACTGTTGCACACACACACACAATAGAAGCAGGAACCGCTGTCAGAAGGGAAGATATGTTCAAAATATCGCAAATATCGATCATGTTGCGATATTTTGAAATATAAAAGTCAACTGATTGTCCATAATATCGCTTACCTATTTTTTCGAAGAAATATTTGTTAAAATAAAAGTCCAGCACCAGCTGGATTCGAACACACAACCTGCCAGTTGGTAGTCACACACACCTAGACCAGTAGGCTACAAGAGAGCTCGCATGATCAGGCAGGCGAAACAGCCCTACACAGCCCTGCCGCAGTACACGGATATAATCATACCGTTATTAAATTCTTGAGATACGCGATTCCATATTATATTCCCTTTTAATCAAATTCTAAAAGTATGCTTGTTGACTCCGGTATCACGTTAGTTAAAGACTTCGAAGCTTACAATGTTTAGGGAGAAATGGAATACCGGTGTGTATTTTTTTCTTTAAAGTACCAAGACCAGCTATATACTGTATGTTTACGTTCCAAAATTAATATCGTTTATGGCCTTCACACGCGTTACAGTATGCTCCTATTCTTTTTATGCTCAGCTACTAAGATTTCCCTTCAGTGGTAAAATTCAATATCTACAACGGGCACAGTAAAGACGTTTACAGTAAGTCTTTCTATGACAGACCAACGGACCACGAGTGCCCCTGTCGGTCAACCAATCACGCACCGCGGTATCCCGTGTCATCATACCTGCGGTATCTGTACCGCGGTGTCTGTGCCGCGCACTTTGAATGGCTGCATCTGTATATACGCACATAGACACCACATACACTCTTAGGTACAGATACACTATAACTAACACTAATGCAGATACTCCTAATATTACAACAGTAACACTATCACCAAAACTTACACTATCATTGTTACTAACACTGACAAAAACTACTACTAGACTAATAATACTTATAATAACAGTAATACTCTCATGAAAACTAACATGATGATGATGAGTGTTAATACTCTGACACTAACACTATAAGTATCACTAATATTACATAAATACTAGCATTAAAACTAAAACTATCAATAATGCTATCATCATTAATATTCACATAGACACTACACACACTGACAGACATGCCCACACATACACTTACAAATATAAAACTACACACTGACAGACACCACACACTCACGGACATAAACCATACACACACATTCTCAGTCATGCATTCACAGAAACAAAGAGACACTACGCATACTCATAGACACCAAACACTCAGAGACCCCACACGCTCACATACTAACAGACACATACCCACACACTCACAGACACCACAGACTTCCAGACACGCACCCACACACGCACAGATACCACAAATACACTTATCTACAGATACACGATAACTAACACAAATATAAATACTACTAATACTTCAACAGTAACACTATAATTATAATTCATATTAACATGAATATGAACATTAAAACTAAAACAATCAGTAGTGCCACTGTCATTAATACTCACATGAACACTAGCATTAAAACTACCAGTTGTAATCTCACTAATATTAACATGAAGACACTGATATTAGTATTAGTTGCTACCCGTGACGTCACACCGCTCTCTGTGACAAATGCGAGACACTTATACGCGAGGAGTGACGGGGCGCCTGTTGCCGTGATTACCATTCTTATGATTTATAAACACTGGAAAAATGCATTTAAACTGTTACTTACATACATTTATGAACTTGAAATATCATTTTCTAGCTCTGGGATACAGTTACCTAAATAATAATATGAATAATCATTGTTTAATTTCGGATTGAACATTATTAACCCTAAACGCACTATGATAATTGGTCGATACAGTCTTTATTAACTGTTTTCTAGATACTTAAACAGGGTCAAGAAATGAATCAGTACTCACCAATCGGTGAAGTTAATCGATTTTTCTACGGTTCTTCAGTTTAAATAATTGGTTGTCGATAGATAAGTGATCAATAACTCTTCTCCGTGCGCTCCGTGCGCCTCCCGCGGTCTCTCTCTCTCTCTGATCCCGGCGCTCTGGCTGGTGTCTGTGACATCACAGCGCTTATTCTGACAGAGCAGAGCGCGTCTCTGCTGCTTTTGAGTGTCTTTTTCATGAATGCCAGAGGTATTCGAAATGTTGCAAAAAGAAAAGCATTTACTTCACAGATTAATGTGTTACAAAGTGTACCCATGTGGAGCAGTAGAGAACGAGCATGAGTCCCTGAAATAAGCACTTTCAAGGGTTTTACACGAATCATCAGAGTATAGAAGCCAGGAGGATCAGACTCATGTTCCTGGAGGTTAAAACGTGTATCCTGGTTTTATTTCAACCCAGCTCTCAGCTCTATAGGTAGTCTGATGATTTAAATTAACTGTATAACTGTTACAAGACTTTATCTAATTGTACATTTATAAGACTGCCTGTGAGACACTTCTGAGAGCAGCTGAATCCCAGGGCTGGTGTAGAATCACACACAGACAGGTCTTCTTCTGTGTGATCTGAGTCCCACTGCTCAGAGCTACAGACTGGTCAACTGGTCACTATTGTAGTCACAACCATCGGCCTTTGGCTACTAATAATCAATATACTGATCAGAGTGTCAATACTGGTGTTTATTACATAAATACAAAGACAATTCCACACTCACTTGTGTTATAAAACACTTAAAAAACATGTTTGAGCCTGATATACAGTAAAGAAAGTAATACTGAAGGGCTGGAAGTCCTGGAAAGGGTTAATAGAACCTTCTTGCTTCCAAACTGGAACAGAGCCCACAGCTGCCAGATCAGAGACCCCTGAGCCCAGTTCACAGAGAGGAGAACCAGGAGCTCTTTTATGTCTCTAAGAGGGCTGGGAGAAAGGATAAAAGGGGGAAATGTGACTTGAGTCCAGGCTGTTCTGTCTGATATTGTTCATGTAGCAGCACTGATTGTTTGAATATCTTCTGGTTCTGGATTGTGAGGATAGAGAGCAGTATGGCGTTGAGCTTCTGTCTGAGTGTGAGTCTGAGCTGTGAATCTGACTGAGAAGAGAATAATGTTTTTTTTTTATTCTGCCTCAAAGTTTTTCTTCTTTGCCAAGTGGTGTTACATCCCCTTCAGATACTCTGCACAGACTGCTAGAGAGAAGAGGAGAGAGAGATGGACAGATTAGAGCACACGCAGCGAGAGAGACATACGTCTTGATTTACTTTGAAGCAAGTGTTAATTTCCTTTCTTGAACAAGTTGTTTCTGAACTTCAAGAAATTCATACAACTTCTGAAAGATAAAATACAAATCTTGCTTATCAGGACAGAAGAAATACCGCAAGAAAATGCCAGTGATTTTTCTCCTTTTAACGAAAAGTTGAGAAAAACAACGGCAGTGCATTTCCATCGGCTTGATTTAGCTTAATACATGTATTCACTCCCTTTTCTGTAGATTACAGCCTGCGAAAGATTAAATAAAGTTATTGGATATTCATGGTCAGTGCAGGAGAAATACTGCCGGCTGGCAGGAAAATGTCAGTATTTTATTTTCTTCAACTACAAACGTGTGAATGGTGAAAAGCAACGGGAGTGTGTCTCTGTGCAGCTGTTAAACATAGGGCTGGTGGTTCAAACCCACTCAGGCATGAGGGGATTGTTCCGCTGTAACCATAATCTCTGCTAAAACTTGATGGGATTTCCTCTTGAACTTTGCAGGAAATTTGCATTTTACTCGTGTGGAACTACAAGTAAACAATTAAGTACCTAAGTCAATGTCCAAGAAAAACATTTTCACGTGTGGAATTTTATCTTCAACTGGCTGTTGGGAGAATTCATTTATACACTCGTTGTATCCTTAGCAAAAATATTTTAAAATTAGAACACATATTTGTTGGAGAACTTGACAATCCTTGACAATCATTATTAAATGAGCATTATACAAATGTGTGTTGATATTTTGTATATGTACCTTAATTGTAATAAATATAAACATAATTGCTTTGATATGGATGTTCATTTGAAGGATTTGAGGAAACTATCAAGGATCTCAGAACAACCAAAGATACATTTGGGCATCTGCTATTGGTAAAGATTAACGAATACAGTAAGTGTGAAGCTTGGACACACACAAGAGAAAAAATCAGTTTTAATTCACTTCATTAAACTGATGGTGTGCTGAACAATCGTGTGTAAAACGTGCATAGCAGAGGATGGTTTCGATCCATCAACCTCTGGGTTATGGGCCCAGCACACTTCCGCTGTGCCACTCTGCTAACAGAAGATGTGGAGCGATTCAGCAAAAAAGTGCGCCCGAGATGAAAAGTCTCAACGGTAACCGCAGACGTAACTTTGAGCACTTGGTTTTTTATAGTACAAATATCACATGCTGCTCTACATGGGCGTGTCTTCAAGATCATTGTGAACCAAAGCTTCTGCTTTCCGAGGCAACTGATTCTTTCGTCATTAATTCCCAAATCTTCAATGAGAATCAGTGAAATGAAAACCAAACACATGTACACACTCGCATCATAGCATGACAGAAAAATGATGGAAGCATTTGAGAAATAACAAGAGTAGTCTGAACAGCTCCAGCCTATCAACTGCTTTACGAAGAGATCGCTCCTTCTCCACCCAGTTTATAACACTGAAAATGATTCAGAAAGCACAGCAAAGGTCTAAAACCAGTGAATGCCACTGCATACATAAAATGTCAATTTTTCAAAATTAAAATCTTCAGCTTTGAAGGATTGTCATTAATATATTTTCATTTTTCTCTTTTTTACATAGCAAGCTTTCGAGAAATAAACTGTCTTGTAATTAAGGCTGCATTAGAAAATGTGTATCTAGCTTTGTTCAATTAAAATCGGGACATCCCAGTGGGCAAAAGATGTAGAATATACGTCTATTAAACTCATATATTAGACATATAAATGTGGTCCGTAATTCGTCTAGAATGAAATTCTAATATGCGTATATCATTATACGTCAATTAGATCTATGATTATATGTTCATTATACATATATGGTTGGAGTTCTATTATACGGATAACTTTAGAGGACTATTATACATATATGGTTAAAGCTCTATTATACATCAAAGATAGATGTTATAGGTGTAGAAACGAAAGAATCAAACCATTGATTTGTTTTAGAAATTTATTCTGAAAATATACAATTATTCACACCTTAAAAATATGTAGTTCAAATTATACATTATATACAATATTGTAATAAACAAAATTAATCATCATAAAAAACACAACTAGTAAACTTCAGTTACAAATTCTAGTAACATGGCAATATATATATATAGTAATGACAAACACAAACTAATTTCATGAACACGCTAATATTTAACTCAAACCCACACTTCGATTCAAATATAAATTTTAAAATTTACAACAATCAATATTTCTACAAAAATATTATTAATGTAGCACAAATGCTACTTTCTAATAAAGACAGAAAAAAGCTGTTTGTTTTGTGTCTCATGGTGATCCTCCTCTCCATCCTAATGAAATGTTTAATATGATACCTCGAGAAAAAAAAGGAGTCAATTTCCGCCTGGAATGATTGATGCCCCATCAAACATTTTGTAATATCCCTGGATTATACAGTAGAATACTGGTTCGTGGCTTAAGTTCAAGGTAAACAAGACTAAGGAAACGAGTTGGAAACTTGATGTCGAACTGGAATTTAAATCACCCGGAACATTTCACTACATTGGGCAGTATGTGCCAGAGAGCAGCAGCTGATCTCCCTTCGATAGCTCAGTGGGTAGCGCTGCGGACTATAGTGGAAACAGTGGGGAATCCTTAGGATGCTGGTTTGACTCCAGCTTGAAGGAAGGGGCTTTTTGTGTATTTTGATAAAAGAGTTCAATAAACGACGAAGCAGAGGCTCTTGTTCCGAATTTAGCTCACGTCTGATTGTCTTGTTTTCGCCAATATCTGATCTTTGAATTCAGGGACTGCTCTGTCTGCTTTGTACAGTAATTCAAACGTAGATACAAATGTCACGTTTTTATTGTAGATATAAAGGTGTTCTCTAATTTCAAAGGATAGGTACTTAATTGGCTTTTGGATTTGGTTTTGATTTTGTATCGATGTATTATTAAGTTTGTGCTTTTTGTGTTTTAACGTATTGTGAACTTATTTTTTAAACAAATGCTTACAAAGGCAAACAAGGCACACATACTGTATGTTTATACCAGCGGTGAACTTTTCAGTTTTGTTAAGTGCAAGCTACTGCGCACTTTTAGGAGTATAACAGGTTCGATATAAAGTGGCAGAAATATAAAAGGGGGAAATTACCCATACTGCGTGTAAAGCCCTTGCTGTGTCTGTTGTTTTATTGATAGATGATAGATAGATACTTTATTGATCCCGTGAGGGAAATTGCAGTGCAACAGCAGCTTAACACACACAACACAGCCACAGTGTAACGAATTATATAATAATAGTACAATACATACAATACAATACAAGAGTTACTCACAGTCCGGACGCACAAGAACAAACTAGAACAGAACAGTACACAGAAAATCGTATCATACTCATATCACACATATGAATATAAATATAGATGTAACTATAGATATAAATATAAATGTATTGCACAGGTCCCTGGCATATATTGCACAAAAAGTGGTTGTAAACGGGAAAAAGAAAAAGAAAAAGAAAGAGAACAGATGTAGCAGTAGATGTGTAGATGCGTTTAGTCCAGAAACAGGTTATTGTTAGATAAAAATTGTGTACTGTGCACGAAATGGTGCAGAAACACAATCCTTATTTCTTCATTCCCATGAATTAACTCTGTAGTAAAGAAAACGAAAGAGTGAGGAACTGCGGGCGTTCTTTGATTGTGGTGGATAGCTTGTGTGCAGGGAGTTTCTGCACGTCCTTAAGTCAGTTCCACAGTCGTGTTTTGGCTTTTTTATGGCACTTTTTATGTCCAAGGAGCTCAATGTGCTTGACATCTCCCAAAGGGTGACAGACCTTTGGGTTATTTGCGAAACTGCTTTATTCCCCATTCTTTCTATACTCGTTGATAAGTAAACGAGAAATCCTGTAAGAGAAAAAAATGTGTTTTAGTTCATCGCGGAAACTAGCACCACCAAATGTTGCGTTAAAAAATGGTTTAAAATGATAAGTGATCTAATTTAACGGAGCAAATGCTTTTTTCTATTGGCATTGTAATCTCTTCTGAATGTTTGCGTAGATACTGTTACTGGTTCCAGTTTATGACTATAAAATGTCTTCTTTGTATCATTCTGTATTTATTTGTGAAAAGACAATTAAGTTCTTAACAAATTCCATATATTAAATTTCCGCAATCCATTTAGGCTTTAACAGACAACTGTGCACTTTCACAGAAAGAGTAACAAGAAGACATGTAGACGTAGGTTTCCATGTAGACCCAGATAAAGGAAGGTGGGGATGAATTAAGAAGGCACGGACGGGCCTTTTCATTAAAATGAAAATGCGACAGAATTCTGGGGTGTTCCTATACCAGAGATTACGGTAGGCTTCAGAATGGTGATTGGCTGACACCATCTGACACCCCTCTGACTGGGGAAAAAAAAACTTGCTGATCTGTTCTACATAACAGGAAGACGTGAGCATATGCTGCTTCTATTCGAAATGCGTATTTTAAAAGTTTAATTAGGAAGTAAAAACCTTTCAGCGTACACAGATTTCTAAGCTGATCAGGAGGAAGAAAAATGTTTCGCGCATAAAAAGTGGTTATTAACTATCGAAATCTGTTTTATTTATTTTATTTTTATTTAGATTAAGAGTTCCCGTTACCCCCATTTCCATTTAAATCGCAAACCCGTGTTTAATTAAATATTTTTATTGATTCACAATCTGGTGATGCAACGTAAATCGTTATCTTTGTCCTCTGCATAATAATTTTCACCTCTCTGTCCAGCAAATTAATAATAAACTTTATTTTCGTCGTCTCCGCTTTAAAGGTACCCCCGTAATATTGTATTTCATTGCACTTTGACAGATTGTCTTTAAATCAATTGTTGTCAGAATATCCCCACCTCCAAACAAGAACAAAATTGCAACGATTTTATTAACTGGCTGTTTCAGTAACTTAAAGTATATATTTAAAGTAATAATTTAACAATATATGTAAATGTTTTAAGATATGTTTGTTGTGAATGTCTGTAGATTGTATCTTATTTTTAGTTTTTGTTTTGTTTCACGTTAATTTTATAAAGGAATCTTGATTAAAATACTTTTATTTTTTCAGACAGAATTCACATTCGCTGCAGCAAAATGGCCTTGCAGATCAGATATCAAGGAATAAAACAGTTATCGCGCCCGGCTCCTCAGTGGAATCGCTTTAACATGCTAATACGTTGGTGTAACACTCTGTGTCTACAGTACATTGTAAACAAACCAGTTTCCCAGGTATTTTCAACCCCCAGCCACTGTTGTTTCATTGGTTGTTATCCTGTAAAGCACTTTCAGGAGCCACCTTTAAAGGCGCTATATAAAATAAAGTTTATTATTATTATTAATATTGATCATATTTTTACTGCCAGAACTTGTAAATTGTTGTTGTTATTATTGTTGTTATCCTGTAAAGCGCTTTGAGAAGCATACTGTCCAGCTTGTCAGGCGCATTCTCTTGTAAAATAATAAGTAGAGCTTTGGGCTTGTTAGCGCTCCACTTACAGCAACCCAATGTAAATACATTTTGTCTCCAAATCCACCACCACTTGTATGAATCATAGCCCTGCCAAACGATGCAAATTCCACTGCAATGGTTGTGTGCAGGAATTATTCAGTATGGCATCTCCATGTTCAAGTAAACACTGCTCTGCGTGCAAATGCAAATGCACTTAAAAAAAGTTTTTTTTTAAATCCACCTTTAAAGGCACTATATAAAATAAAGTTTATTATTATTAATATTGATGATATTCTTCCTCCCAGGACTTGTAAAATTGTTGTTGTTATTGTTGTTATCCCGTAAAGCACTTTGAGAAGCATACTGTCCAGCATATTGTATTTCATTGCACTTTGACAGATCGTCTTATAATCACTTGTTGTTAGAATATCCCCCAAGAGGATATTCCCCCCAAGAGGATATAGAGGATATCCCCCAAGAGGTATCCAGGTAACAGTGAAACAGGCGTACAGTCTGGGGAGATTGCCCGTTTTCCATGTAAATAGTTCCCTGGTTCCGCACCCCTTGGTGTCTCTCTCTCTGTCCCTCTCTCTGTCTCTCTCTCGGGCCCGCGCTCTTGGCAGGCTTGTCTTGTGTCTCTCTCTCATCTGGGTGCAAGAGTGCTGCTGGCGGGTGGTGACGGAGAAGAAATAAAGCGCAGTTTTTAACTCCACAGGTTTGAGTCTCTGTGTTCGTCCTCAACGAACTCAAATTCATTACATTGGTGTCAGAAGCAGGAGGATGGACAGTGAACGGCTGATGATGTCGGACTCAGAGAAGCGCCGGTTCCCCCAGCAGCCGAGTGACCCCCTAAAGCGCCTTTTGGGGGCGAGCAGCAGCCGCCAGGGGCCGGGACGACCCCTCAGCACCGCCAGTGGCCACAGCCCTTATCAGGGCTACCCCACGGTGACCTACTCAGCGGAAGGGGGGCCCTTTCATGGGTCACCTCAGGCCGTGTGACAGGAAGGAGACGCCAGACCAGCGGGGTCCAGCCCGCCACCCCTGCTCCAGCCTGCGCCAGTGAGACCGAACCGTTATAATGGGGAGATCCCATGGCTGATGTTTGAGGCCCAGTTCCAGATGGCAGACTGGGCAAACGGCTGGTCTCAGGTGAAGATGGTGGGCCACCTGGCCGCCGTCCTGGACTGGAAGGCCTGCTAGGCGTTGCTGGATGTACCCGGGGACCAGCGGTACAACTACGCGGCGTTGGCGTCGTCCATCCGGAGGCGTTTTGGCAGGAGAGGGGAGGCACTGGGACTGCTGTGGGCAAGGTTGGCCCAACGCTGCTGCCTAGCGGGAGAGCCGCTGGGTCCAGTCGCCGCAGACGTGGCCTACTTAGCCCGCCAGGGTTACCCTACTCTCCCGGAGGAGGCCCACCGGGAGATAGCGCTCCAGGCGTTCCTCTGGGCCCTGGCGCCGACTGAGGTGCAGCGCCACATGATGCTGGCCGCGTCGGTCCTCTTGGAGCAGGCCCTGGTTCTGTCTGAGCAGGCTGACGCTGTATTCGAGGAGACTGGTGGGCACCAACAGAGGGGCACACGGGGAATCAGATGGGGAGGAGGAGACCGTCAGCGCGGCGACTCCGGGGGAGCGACGACGGTGGGTCATCTGCCACCGCTGTGGGGAGAGGGGGCACATCGCCCGGGAGTGCCAGGCGCCGGAGCCCTGGGGACTCTGAAGGCCGTCGGGAAACGGGAGCGGGACGGCCTAAAGGGGGGAAGGCCGCCCTTGAGCAACCGGAAAGCCAGAAGGAGCGCTTCACCCCGCCTGCTTCACGCCCACAAGGACAAAGGCCAGGGCTCCCTCGCTGCTCCTTTGCTCTCTCTCTTTCCCTCCGTTTTTTCCCCTTTTCTCCTCTACAGATGGCAGACAAGAGGACACTGATCCGGTTCCACTGGACCAAGAAAACAGAGACGATGCCGACTGCAAAATCCTTTTTCATGACCTTCCTGCGAGGGATCTTGCAGTTGGTGGCCGGAGATCTCTACTGCCTCCAGGACAACAAGACAGAGAGATACATGGAGGCCTACATGGCCACGGACGCCTCGTATGAAAAGGCAACAAGACTGATCAGGGAAAAAGGTAAGCACCCCGGTTTCTCTGATTTCAGGCCGGAGCCTATGAGGAAGACGAATCAGAGGACCATCACAGTTCACACATACAACCCCTACGTACCAACGGAATGGGTAACAGCGTACCTAGGGAGGTATGTAACTGTGGTGGGAAAACCGACAGAGATCAGGGACGACGGCGTCTGGTACAGCAAACGCCAGTACCGAGTCCTCCTGAAAGAGGACCCAGAGGGCGTTGACGGTTTCCAGTACCCCCCGGCTCGCTTCAACATCGGAGCCGACAGGGGGTACCTTTTCTACCCCAGGATGCCGGATTTCTGCAACAAGTGCAGACAGTCCGGCCACAAGGCAAACACGTGTGACATCGTCAGATGTCACAACTGCAACGAAGACGTTTTGCAGGTGGTGGAAGCCGGCCAGCAGAAACCGGTCTCCAGACAAAGGGAGAGAGGTGAGAACAAAGAACCCGCACCTCCCCCGCAGAGACCCCGAAACTGCCGAGGCCACACCCCCAGCCGCACCGGTGCCACAAGATGGCCGCCAGGAAGAAGGACGACCGGAGGAAGAGCCCTGGATAACTCCCAGCAAGAAGGGGAAGCGAAAGCGGGAGAAGAGAGCCAGGGCGGATCCACCTTCGGAAGGACAGAAAAAAAAGAGTGGTAAGGGAGAACCGTTTCCTCGTCCTAGAGGAAACGGAACTTTCTTCCCTCGAGGCCCAGGAACAACCGGAGGAGGCGGCCCAGGAAATGGAAACCCTCCCCCCCGAGGCCCAAGGACGACAGGAAGTAACAACCCAGGAAACGGAACCCCCCTCCCCCGAGTCCCACGGACAACAGGAGGAGGCAGCCCAGGAAGAGGTAACCCCCTCCCCCGAGGCCCAGGGGCAACAGGAAGAGGCAGCACAGGAAGTCGGAACCCCCTCCCCCGAGGCCCAGGAACAACAGGAAGAGGCAGCCCAGGAATTGGAGCCCCCCTCCCCCGAGGCCCAGGAGCAACTGGAGGTCCCCGAAACTCCCGGAGAAAGGGAAGAAAGGAGTCTTCCCGAAGCGGTGGCGGAGAGTATCCTCGAGGAAGACGAGGATTACTTCAAAGCCGCCCTGGAGCCCGGACTGATGGTAGGGCTGGACCTGTCCAGCATGTTTACTTTTCAGTCCCCAGCGAGGGAGGGAGCCCAGCATATTCCCCCCAGGACCCGAACGAGAGGAGTTACATCTAGGCTAAACAGTGCCCAGATGTAGACTCCCAAGTTCCAACTGTAAGCACAGAGAGGAGGTTTAACTTTCACTAGTTTAATCATGACTGTGAAACTAACCTTCCTAACAACTAACGTGAGAGGGCTGAGAGACCCGGTGAAAAGACGGGGAGTCTTTCATGATCTGGCCTCAAAGTCTTTCTCAGTTTGTTTCTTACAGGAGGTCCACCTGAAGGATGAAAGCGACAAGCTGACATTCACCAGGGAATGGACGAAGGGAGAATCATGCTGGAGCGTAGGAGGGGTCCACTCTTCCGGAGTGGGAATCCTCCTCGGAAACCCAGAGATGACGCTGGTTTCCTCCTTCTCGGTGGTGCAGGGCCGGGTCCTGGTCGCAGACATCGACTGGAGGGGGCAGAAGTTGAGAGCAATTAACGTCTATGCTCCTACCGAACCCTCTATCCGGAAGGAAGTGTTTGCTGACCTGGCCAGCTGCTGCACCACCAAGAGACAGATGGTGCTCGGCGGGGACTTCAACGTCGACCGGGAGAAGGGGAGCGACGCTAGCTCGGCAGAGCTGGAGTCGCTACTCAAGCAGTTCTCCCTGGTAGATGGCTTCAGACGGTGCCACCCTAACGACGCCGGAACGACTTGGAAAAACTCCCGGGGAGTGTGCAGCCGCCTGGACTACATCTTCCTGCACACGACCTGCTCCCTGGAGTCGGCGACGGTGTCCCCGGCGTGGTATTCCGACCACGAGCGTTTGACGGTGGTGGCTAACACCAGCCTGCCGGCATTCGGTCGTGGGTACTGGAAGCTGAACCGAGAGATACTGGAGGAAGACGACTTCAGGGCACTGTTCCGGAAAGACTACGTGAGCTGGGTCGATCTGAGAGACGGCTACAGCTCCGTGGTGGAATGGTGGGAGTCGGTGAAGGACAGGACCCAAACCCTGGCGCAGACGTACTGCAGACGGAAGGCGGCCAGGGAGAGGAAGGAAGCTGCACGACTCCAGAGGCAACTCGAGGAGGAGTACAGCTCGGCTAACGGGGGAGGAGCCTTCAATTCAGCCCGGGCACGGGACCTGAAGGAGAGGCTCCGCAAACTGCACACCGAGAAAGCCAAGGCTTTCCTGGTCAATGCACAAAGGGAGCATTATGAAAATAATGAAACCTGTTCCTCCTATTTCTTCAATCAGGTCCGAGGAGCCCAGAAAAAGAGGGTGATCCACAGAGACGGGGAGACGGAGAGGAAGTGCTGGACGAGAACGACAAAGTAGAAGCGGCCGACGCTTTCTACACGGAGCTCTTTTCAGAAAAGCAGACGGAGGTGGAGGCAGGCGATGCTTTTCTGGAGGGGCTGAAGGCACGAGTACCGGAGGAGGTGAGGGAGGACTTGGAGGGTCCAATCACGGCCGAGGAGCTGAAGGCGGTGCTCTTGTCCATGGAGAATGGCAAGGTGCCGGGGCCGGACGGACTCCCCAAGGAATTCTACACCTGCTTCTGGGACACCCTGGCGCCAGATCTGGTGGAAGTGGCGCAGGAGATCTTCCGCCGGGGGAAACTCGGAGACACCATGAGGGAGGGCGTCATCTCCCTGCTCTTCAAGGGAGGAGACGCCGCCGACCTCAAAAACTGGAGGCCGATCACGATGCTCTGCGTGGACGTAAAGATCCTGTCCAAGCTCCTGACCGGCAGACTGAGAACCGCCCTCCCCAACATCATCCACAGCGACCAGACGTGCGGGGTGGAGGGGCGATCCGTCAGTTGGAACCTCCAGCTGACCAGAGACGCCATCGCCTGGGCCGAGGACCGGAACATGCCCATGATGGTGGTCAGCCTGGACCAGGAGAAAGCCTTCGACAGAGTGAACCACAGCTATCTGTTCAGGGTGCTGGAATGCTTCGGTTTCGGAGAGAGTTTCAGCCGCTGGATTCAGATTCTGTACTCTGACGTGGGCAGCAGAGTGAACGTGAACGGAAACCTGGGGGATTTCATTCCCCAGGAATCCGGAGTACGACAGGGCTGCCCCCTTTCACCCCTTCACTATGTTCTCTTCACAGAGCCCTTAGCAGAGGCGGTGAGACGGGAAACTGTCATCGACGGCCTGGAGATACCGGGAGGCGCGGGGGAAACCCTGAAGATCTCCCAGTATGCCGACGACACGACGCTGTTCCTGAGGTCGGACAGGGGGTTGAGGAGGGCCCTGCAGGTCATGGAGCAATACTCCAGAGCCTCGGGGTCAAAGCTCAACCGCCGAAAGAGCAAACTGAAGTTCTTCGGGCCCTGGAAGCACAGGACGACGGCGCCGGAGGGTCTCGAGCTCTGCACGGAGCCCCTCAGAATACTGGGGGTTTCCTTCCAGAGCCAGGACAACGAGACCAACAACTGGACCGAGAGGATCGCCAAGGTGAACGCGAAGCTGGGTCTGTGGAAAACGCGGTCGCTGTCCTACACAGGGAAAGTGATGGTGTTGAAAGCAGACGTCCTGCCAGCTTTGGTTTACCTGGCGGTGGTGTACCCGCTGCCGGCCAGACTCAGACGAGCGCTGCAAGGGATGATCTTCGGCTTCGTCTGGGGCGGCAAGTACGAGTACATCACGAGAAACCGGATGTGTCAGCCGGTCGAGGAAGGGGGTCGAGATGTCCCACATTTCCCCCTGAAACTCGACTGCATCTTTTTCTGCAACCTCTGTCGGGTGCTGCGGGAGCCCATCGGCCACAAGTACCAGTACTTTGTCAGGCTGTGGCTCTCCGTCCCGATGAGGCACTTGGTCCAGTGGTCAAACACTGGGCCCAAGGCAGAGAGGCGACCGAAGTTCTACACCCACGCTGTCAAGTGGAGCAGGAGGTACGAGGCCACGAGACAGCCAGAGCTCTGCACCAACCACAGAGCCCTGTACAAAGAGGTGAGGGGGCATCTGGTCGCCGACGAAAGGCTGCAAGTTCCCAGACAAGTCTGGGAAAGGACGCAGCCTAAAGAACTGGACAATCAACTGAAGGACCTCAACTGGATGGCCGTACACAAGAGACTGGCCACCAGAGAGGTCCTCTACAGACACTCGATCTCCAGGAACCCGCACTGCCCCCGGGACATGTGTTTCGTCGAGGAGACTCAGGAGCACGTGTTCTGGAGCTGCCCCTTCACCAAGGCGGTGTGGGGCAGAATGGACAACACCATGCAACTCCTGGGGACGGGTGCGGTGCTCAGTTACCAGTACATTCTGCTGGGGCTGGCACCTACCGGATTGGACAAGGGGACGCAGTTCCTGATGTGGCTGCTGCTGTCCCTCACAAAAAAAGGCCTGTGGGACGCGAGGAACAATCTCATCCGGCACAACATCGAGTGGGGAGCAAGAGAGCTGGAGGAGAGGATCCTGGCGGACCTCAGGAGGAGGATGAAGCGCGGCGTAGCCAAATGGGGTTTCCCCACGGTGAGGGAGCACTGGAAAGGACTATGGACCCTGTACAGGGATTAATGGTTAACAGCAAGTGATAGGGTTTGGAGGGACTCTCATAATAGCGCAAATCCGCCCACACTTGCAATGATTGATAACGGACAATCACCGCCGTTCCGCCGTTGTTTTTATTACATGGAGTGTTAATGTGTGAGATGTTTTCTTTTGAGGTGTTTTTTTCTGATTAAAGTATATTTTATAAGAAAAAAAAATTATGTATTTATTTAGTGGTTTCGTTAGTGACAAAGGCTAAACTTTCTTGGAAAAATGTATTTTATGTAAACCATGTTTGCTATTAATTCATTTAGGGCTAGAATATGTTCATTGTCTTCCAATGAAAGAAGGGTTCCTTTCGCCGTAGTCGGGAGACATTAGAAGCTTGCTGTTACACCAAGCATTAGCATGTTAAAGCGATTTCATTGAGGAGCCTAGCTTTCTTAACTAGTAAGTACTGTACTTACTGGGTTTTGGAGGGGGGAGGTGTCTTTCACTGGAAATCTTGCCCCCTTCTACTTTGAAAATACCTGTGAAACCGGTTTAATTCGTCATAGCCAGCACTCCCGCAGAGAGGGGGGGTTGTATTTGCAGTGCATCGGTATAGATGGGAAAGCCAGAGCCGACCGCTACGCTGCCCCCGTGTTATGCTCTTTGTTAATGTCTAAGCCGGAACACATCATTATATCTCATTTTGTATTTCTTTAAAAAAAAAATCGTTTGCCCAGCCTAACAGTATTGTTGTTATTGTTTTTATCCTGTAAAGCACTTTGAGGAGCCACCTTTAAAGGCGCCATATACAATAAAGTTCATTATTATTACTATTGTTAATTTGCTGGACAGAGAGGTGAACATTATTACGCAGAAGACAAAGATAGCGATTTATGTTGCATTGTGCATTGTGCTGCTGTAATACAGTTTTAAATACTTAAAAGTCTAAACAGTATCAGCTTTATTTATGTGTTTTAAATAAAGGCGATTTAAACGCGATTTAAATCAATATAAATGTTTATATTGTAATGCATAGGTGACTATTCATTGTTATTAAAATGACTTAAATTCGATCATGTTGTGATATTTAGAAATATAAATTTGTTTGGTGCGAGTGAAGTTTTATTTAATCTCTGACCCAGGGAAACTTTTTATTTTTTCAAAGAAATGTTTGTTAAAAAAAAAGTCATGGCTCCAGCTAGATTCAAACACCCAACGTGTGAGGTGGGAGTCAGGAGCCTAACCCACAGTGCCATGTAAGGAGTGTTGCAAAAGCCCTACAAACAATATCAACAGACATCATGCAGCGTGTACAATTCTTGTGTTGCGGTACATGAATATAATTATAGTGTTATTAATTTCTTTAGATACGCGATTCCATACTATATTCCCTTTTAATCAAATTCTAAAAGTATGCTTGTTGACTCCAGTATCACGTTAGTTAAAGACTTCAATGCTTAAAATGTTTAGGGAGAAATGGAATACTGGTGTGTGTTTTCTTTAAAGTACCGAGACCAGCCATATACTGTATGTTTATGTTCCAAAATGAATATCGTTTATGGCCTTCACACGCGTTAAAGTATGCTTCCATTCTTTATATGCTAAGCTACTAAGATTTCCCTTCAGTGGTAAAATTCCATATAAATATTCAATACTAAAACGTGCACAGTAAAGACATTTAAATCTTTCTATGACCGACCAACACACCACGAGTGCCCCTGTCGGTCAACCAATCACGTACCGCGGTATTTTGCGTCATCGCGCGTCACAAAGCGCGAGGCCGTAGCCAATTACCTCCGGTACGTCTCTGTGCCGCGCACTTTGAATGGCTGCATCTGTAAGACTGCTAAATAGCCAACCTGCAGCTCCTTCAGCAAATCACCTGTAATGGCTACATGGACACACAGTTTTCACTGTATTCAGCATAACTGCAATACATGTATATATTGCATACACCATGGACACATAACAGCTCTACTCATATTGAGTTTTATTCAATTTCAAAAATGTAACCTCAATTTTGTGATTTTTGTGTTTTTGTGTTTTTGTGATTCTTGTGATTCTTGTGATTTTTGTGAGCTCGCAGAAAAAGACATTTCATTGCCAGAAACTACTGCTACACGCTGTATTGTTGTGCATTTGATTAATAAACTTTGATTTGATTTGAACATAAACACAGAATCTAATGCGAGAACTTTTTCACGTCTTCGGTACCCCAGGTACCCCATCGTGCTCCCTTAGTCCCAGTAGACCTCTCGTATAAGAAGATATCTCTCATCTATCTGTGAACAGATCAGCAGGGGGTCCACAGCTGATGGGAAATTAAGTAGTGACCTGCGTCAGCATGCATGAGCTGCAAAGGAAAAAGTACAGGAAGTACAGAAAAGTTTATTCCATGCTGAAAAGAGAAAGAAACATGACGTGGACCCTTCTTCAAGTGTGACATGGAATAAACCCTTTACTTGTTCCTTTGATGTTAATTTAGACCAGATCTCCAGCAAATACCTAACAGACTACAATCCCACTGCATAAGGTGTTAAGGACAACCTATACATAGCAGCATCTAAACTGGTTGCTTTCAGAAGCTAAAGACCAGCGCAGGCTGACGTTGCACAAACACAGGGTGAAACAGGGTTTCGGCATGTTTTCTGTCTCCCCCTGGGAGGGAAGGGACAGTAAAATAGCAAGGAAAACACAAGGGAAGAAAATGAAAAAACAGTGCTCACTGCAAAACAAAAAGTAAAAGAACATTAAAAGCATATCTGGGGAACAACAAAAACACAGAATCTAACTGCGAGAGCCTTTTCACGTTTTCGGTACTCCATCGTGCTCCTCCCGTCTAAGAACATATCTCTCATCTATCTGTGTACAGGCCAGCTGGGGGTCCACAGCTGATGGTAATTTAAGTAAGTAGCTGTGTCAGCATGCATGGGCTGCAAAGGAACGAGTAAAGGTTTATTCCATGCTGAACAACGTTTTGGCAGTGGAGTCTTCATTGGGTGTGGTACAGAGTAAACCTTTACTTGTTTCATTCATGTTAATTTAGACCTGATCTCCAGCAAATACCTAAGAGCACCTAAACTAAAAAGTTGCTTTCAGTAGCTAAAGAAACAGGCTACACTGCTCCAGGTAAAACTCAAACTCACAACCTCAGCATGACTCCACTGTGCGCTGCTGTATAAATACCACACGCTGACTGATTGCGCCACTGAAGCTGCACGATTGACTTTGCCTCACAAACTGACGTTGCACAAACACAGGGTGAAACAGGGTTTCGGCATGTTTTCCGTCTCTGCGTGGGAGAAAGGGACAGTAAAAGAGCAAGGAAAATACAAGGGAAGAAAATGAAAAAAATAGTGCTCACTGCAAAGGAGGGAGGAGATCTCGGGTTTCGGCATTTTGTTTCATCGCGCCCTTTGTTCCTCTCTCCAGCGTCCCCTGCCTAAAGTGACGCTTCCCTTTCTCAGCCCAAAACACAAGCGAGACACCAGCAGCAGACCTTGCAGGTTTCCGTAGTGTAGCGGTTATCACGTTTGCCTCATCTTGCACGCTTCTGTACTTCACAGAGGTCTTGAGCCACCAGTCAATGTATTTCCGGTGCCTTCATGCACTCTTGTACCAAACGCGCATTCCTTCTGTATGCGGAGCCGATCATTTGCAATTGGGCTGTGCCGACAGACCAAGACAAGCTCTGTCGGCTCAAAAGCAGCGCAGCACCTGCGAGAACAACAGAAAGATTAGCATCCAGCGGGGGCCTCTTAGTGAGCCCAAGATCTCATCAAGAATCGTCTCCAGCAACAGGGCTGGGCGCATTGTTCCATTCTCCGACCACTCTCGGTGTAAACAAGTCCCTCCTGGTCTCTGCTTGAAATGCACTTTCCTGCGTTTGCTTTGGTGTAACTGGCTTCCCCTGCATGGGCGAATGTGAAGAAGATCCTTAGTAAGTCATTGAAGAAAACCGAGAAGAGGTCAGAGTGGCCTCTGTCGTTCATCAACGATCCAGTCAGGCAGTACTCCTCTGTAAAGCGCCGTTCGTTCACATCGATTAGCTTTTTTTTGCCTTCATTTGTGCAAGTAGTAAAAGCAGACGCCCCTATTCTGCCGTGACCCGGTTGCGGCCACAACGCAAAGTACTGACCACTATACGATCACGGCGAGTTACCGAGACACACGTGGCAGGGCGGAAAAGGCTCTGCTCTCTTCGTGTGACATAATTCGGAAAAGTCCTGACGTTGCATTTCAACTGAGCCCCAGTATACATCGACCCTTCGACACTCTGAGTGACAACTCTCTTGCGTGTTTTCTCATATTTATGTAGTTTGCTTGCATGATGCCCTGAAGAGCAGGATTCCTGGTTTTCACCCCGGCGGCCCTGGTTCGACTCCCGGTATGGGAGCGTGTCAGTTTTGCCTTCTGCTTTCCAAAAGATCAGCACGTGTACGAAGGAGCCGCATTAAAACCACTCGAACGTGCAAGAAGAGGGGGCGCTTGTTTCCAACCGAAGACTTCTCGCGTGTGAGACGAACTGATCATTGCTGCAGCTCGGAAAGCTGCAGGAGGTGGGAGGGTGACTCTGGTAGACAGGGCTGACCTTTGGCAATAGGATTTATACTCTCCAAGATGAATTTTGCACTTTCTGGAGAGGCGATTTTCTCCACTTCAGTAGCCCGATTTCGTCGATTGTGTGGAGAGGGCTGTAGAATGTGGCGCCGCCTTTCCTGCTCCGTCCATGACAGGCGTGCTGGTCTCTGGAGAGAGATCACGGTCCATCAGCGCACTCCAATAAAGGCACTGGAAGCAGCTGAATCGCATTGGCGAAGCTCAGCACTGGGCCGCTGGGCATGATTTCCCACCGTTTCCGTAGTGTAGTGATTATCACGTTCGCCTCACACACGAAAGGTCCCCGGTTCGAAACCGGGAGAAAACAGACCGGCGCCTTTTGTCTCCACGCACACTGTTTGGGGATTCGCCTAGCGCTGTGATCGAACAGACCCACTCACCTCTTAGTGTGGTGGGATCTGCACAATGCATGTCGCAGCGCTTCCTGCTTTCACCTCAATGCGCGTCCTGATGTACCCCGGTCTCCCGCGTGACAGGTGGGGATACTCACAACTATACTAACAAGGAAGACATCGCTCTCTCCGACCCCCTGCATCGTGTCCCGACCCACCGTGCTGGAAGCCAACACGTGCTGTGATTCCTTTACAGAGCAGAAATGACAACCGAGGAGCCGAGAGAGGCGGGGAATCAAACCCCAGTCTCCCGCTTGACAGGCAGGGATACTTGCCACTATACTAATGTAGAATTTGGGCATTTAAGGGGACAATTATTAATTGTAGCCGTAAATCACGAAATTGATTCTTTTAATGGCAGAATCCAACCATGCGATATAACTCAAACAACGCACACACACAGGTACTAATACACGAGGATACATTTATTAATACATAAAATATGCATGTAAACCTAACAGATCTTATCGTGATGGTTTTCAGAATACAAAAGATATATATTCAATCAGTTACAAAGAGTTACATATATCAAGAGGACATACGTTCAGTATATCATTCATTTAGACCGTTTCGTAATTGAACTTGGTTACAACTTCTACATTAGATACTCAAAACAAGTACATAACTCTTAGGAATTAAATTGATATCAACTGGTTGGGATAACAATTGAATTCTTGAGCTGTAATGCATTGAAGTTGAATACTCATCCAATCTCTGGGGATTCAGATCTCCTGCGGGCTCTCTGGCTCCGTGCCAGGCTGTGCTGTGCTGCTTGCGACAGTGCGCTGCTGACGCTCACTGACCGGCTAGTTAGTGTTGGCTTTAACTAGCAAAGTTTGTGCACAGGAGAAAAGATGACTGTGGGTCCCAGCAAGTCAGGAAGAGGACCGGTTCGTTCCTGATGAAGCGCTAGTTCTGAATAGTGATTCAGCTGTCCACAGTTCCGACCTGTTCACGAGGCTTACTGCTGATGCTAACCTCGGGTGGATCCTCTGGTTACTCTCTGGCAACCTCCGCTCTAGACTCTTAGAACAAAGGAAAGTTCTGGCACTCGGACACACTGGCCGTTCCGTGGTTGTCCGGGCTGAGTCTCAGGATGGTCAGGAGGCGCGCTGCGAGAATGTCCTTCCCTTGGGAGCCTTCTGTTCCTGGGCCGTCCTGCCCTGGAATTCTCCTTTAAATTGTCCGAAAAAGTTCACAGAATTCTTGCAGGCCCTCTGTGTTGCCTGTTGTTACATGGAGGAACTTCAGCTCGTTCATTGGCTGAAAGTTCCATGGGCATCAGAGTCCCACGTGGGTTACTCGGCCCTACCAGTCCCTGATTGGTTGATCAAGGTGAGATGTGAGTCACTTACTCCTGACACTTAGGAATGCAGTCCAGATGTCCTTCTGGCACTCCCTAGACAGATGGGCGCCAATGGTTGACCATTGATCATGATAGCCAGGCTTAGCTAAGTGCATCCCCCTTTGGGAGCTGTCCCTTATCAAAAGAAAATATCTTTAAATCAGCCTGCATGAATAGTTTCTCTGTGGCTGCACCACAGAGATGAACAGAGAGATGAGGCCTCATTTGGGAAAGCACCGCAACACTTAATTCTGTCTTATTAACAAGCATTGCCGCTACACGGGTTTGCTTGAACCTTTGATAAAAAAAGTGATCTGATCTGAAACTACCCAGCTTACAATCTCTGAGGTAGTTGTTACTAAATACATGTGCCGTGTGCCTTTACTTTTGTAAAAAACTGGTATCGGGAAAAGTTTCTTAATATTTCTTTTGATTAGCATGCAAGAAAATGTGATCATTACCTATGGAATTTCCCGCCAGCGAGGAGCTTGAATTCACAACCTTGAGATTCACCTTGAGTCACAGAAGAGGTCGGCCTGGTCTTCAGTTTGCCAACGATAAGCTCCGGCAGTGCTCCTCTGTAAAGCAGATTGTTCGGATCGGTTATGTGGGACGGCACTTCGATACTAAGATCGTTTGCAGCACACGCACGGTTTCCCCCCTTCACACAAAAAACATAGACGAAGGAAGCTCTCTTGTCTTGGGCTGCTGACTCCCGGATTTAAAGCGCTCTGGGTGCCAGCTAAGTCTCTAACAAGCACACTATAAAGACAGGAATTACACTTTGCTCACGTCACGCATGGAATGGCGAGGCTACTTGTTCCAATATTATCTAGTCACACCTCATATGGTGCCGATTCCTGGTTTTCATTTAAGAAAGAGCACTGCAAACACCGTAAACAGTGCAAAACGTGTGATGAAAGAAGTCTTTTCCCCCTTTGTCTAAAGCAGAACACAGCGGAGTCATGCCGAGGGTTGTGAGATCAAGATTTCAGTGGAGCACTGTCGTCTACGTCTTTAGCTACATGAGTTGGACATCCTCTTGTACACGGAAAGCAGATTGAGATCCTCTGACATGAAAAGTGCCAGATAAAAGCCATTTCTCATCCTTTCTCTTAGTGGTGGAGCTATCGCATGTAAATGAAGCAACTTGCAAGGCGAGCAGGCTCGGTGCACACCGAACGCAGATGTCTCAGAGCAGTTGAGACGTGTCCAAGTGACTGTCAAAGGACGGCACTTTGCCGGCGCCGTGGCTTAGTTGGCTAAAGCGCCTGTCTAGTAAACAGGAGATCCTGGGTCCGATTCCCAGCGGTGCCTTTCTTCCTGTCTTACTGTACAGAATTTATCCTTACAGGCAAATCCCATGCCTTTTAATTCAGGTGAATGCAAGTGTTCGTTTCCTTTCTGGAACAACTTGTTTTGAAAGAAATCTATACAGCTTGCGAAAGATGAAACACAAATCTTGCTTATCAGTGAAGAAGAGGTACTCCCAGCAGGCCAGCTAATACCAGCAGTGTTTTTTTTTCACCCTAACCCAGAGAATGGAGAAAAGCGAGGCGCCTGTGGCTCTGCAGTGTAATCAGTTCGCGAGTTCGGCGGTTAGCTGAAAGAGTGGCAAATGGAGCTCGCCCCAGCCCGTCCTTATTCTTTTAAAGAGGATAAAAAATTAACTTCGCCGCCATTACTACCAGCTTTAAAAGACTGCCATGGGCTCGGAAAAAAACACACTACAGATGACTTTTCTGGAACCGAAGCAGAGATTCCTTTACGAACCAACTGATAAAGCTCAGCCAGTGAATACTGTTAACAGAATGTGAAAGCACGATCAACTTTGTAACTGCAACCACAGGAAAAACAGCAAGAAGCAGGCTCCATTCCCCATTTAAATCTGTCGTGCGAGGCATGCTTCTTGAACGCATGAAGTAAATCCCACGATCGCTTTTGAACTTGGACAAAGTACTTCCAAAGGAGCGCTATGCGCAAAGATTTAACAAGCTCAACCCCCGCCAACGATTCGGTGTGAAGAAGCAGAACATTCAAGTTTCACAGACAGAAGCGGCACGCCAGCACAGCCAACATTAAAACGGAGGGCACACTACGATTTGCATTGACACAAAAGTGATCTGGGCAGACGTCGTTCCCTGCATAACGCAAAAAGTGGCAAAGCGCTTTTGGGTTGAGAGGACGCAAGAAGGTTTTTGTTTTGTGCCTTGATGTCAAGCTGAGAAAGCATCTTTAAACACTTTGCTTAGTTTCTCGAGAGACTGCCAAAGAGCAGCTCCCTCCCTTTCATCTGAAGTCAGCTGAAAGGAGGTGGCGACAGAAGCACCTGGCAGCGGTGGGATTCGAACCCACGCCCCCGAAGAGACTGGAGCCTTAATCCAGCGCCTTAGACCGCTCGGCCACGCTACCCGCTGTGCGCTGTTTCTTTGTCTCGTTACTTGCTCGGAGGAGGTCGGGTGGGTTTTGCTCTTGTCGCCCGACTTAGTGGCGTTATGACCGTGGAACCGACTGCACCTGCTTTTTCTGAGATGCTTCCCCTCTCATGGCGAGATCTCGACTTCTTTAACACCTCTGGATAAAGATCTTCTGTGGAGCAGGTTTCAGACCTCTGCGTACAGCACCCTTGATGTCATTTTATCTTTACAGCAGCCGCATTCGGAAAGTTGTGTCTTTTACGTTTTATTTGAACAACAAAACTGCATACAATACAAACAAGAGCACATATAACGTATCAAGAACATCGTCAGGGGCACATGCTATAATACAATTACACTTTATGAAAAACGATTACACAAGGTAAATAAAGATAAGGTCCGCACAGCTTGTTCTTACATTTCGAAAGAGTCCGTAAATACCCCTTTACGTCTATTTTGAACTGTTCAAACGTAGGACTCTTCCCAGACCATTTCACTTTATACCAAATTCCTAAACGAGGATGCATCTCCTGTTTTAGAACTATTTTGGCCATGTGGCTTATACAACACACCCACAGTATTCTAATGGTGGACTGCAGATCTGTGCTATAGTTCAGTCGAATTCGAAGGATCCAGCAATCGTACTGGATTTGACTGGGATTCTGAAATGTCTCTTGCAAAAGTATTCGGGTTTGCTTGAACCTTTGATAAAAAAAAGTGATCTGATCTGAAACTACCCAGCTTACAATCTCTGAGGTAGTTGTCACTAAACTCGGACGTGATGTGGCACACATGTGCCGTGTGCCTTTACTTTTGTTAAAAGCTGGTATCGGGAAAATTAAAGTCAAATCCCAAAACAGTAACATATTTAAGAGTAAATGCCTCCTAATAGCTAGCAAGCGCTCCTAGTTAGTAAAGTTGTTTGTGTCCCTGCCTGTCACGTGGGAAACCGGGGTTTGATTACCGACGGGGAGACAGCTAGTTTTTTTATGATCAGATTCCAATCTTTAATGCTGTGTGTGAGAACTTACGTAACTTTCCTTTTCTCACATTTTCTGACGACTATTCCGAAGGAGCGCCCTGTCAACTCCTAATACTTTTCAAAAATCTGCCTGCATGTTTGATTATTTTTGTTTTATTTAGAAAAAGTTCAATATTGATCATAACTAAAGAAATTTATGATCAGAAACAAAAACAAAATGTTGAAGATGCAACTCGATCTTGAATCAGAGCTGGGTGACACGGGCTTTTGTTCTGATATGGTTGTACGAGAAACAGGAGGAATCTCTTCTCTCCTATGGAGCATGAGCTGAATCAGGAATGAGACATGTCATATATCAACGCATGACCTACATCGTAAAACTAAAACTAAATTAAAAACTAACATTAAGTTATCAGAGACATTCATTTATATACAAACAAGAGACAGACAAAGCAATAATTCTACATTAACTTGTCCTGCACTGATCAGACTAATTGAAATGGTCTGATTCAGAGCCTGTGCAGCTTGTGCTAATACAACAACGCCAGTATTGAACCCTCAGCACCATACTGACTACTGAGCACAAGTTCAGCTGCTCTCCAGCTTTGTTACGCACGTTTTTTTATTGCAAATGGAGCTGATCTCCAGACAGTACAGTGTTAATTAGTCAGCAGCCTCTACTAGTAATACATCGCCCCTGTCCAAAATCTCTAGGTAAAAAAAACACATTTTATACATTTGTCTGCTTAAAGATATAATCTCTTTAAAAAAGACAAAGGGTTTGTGTGTCAATTGTTTCGATTAATTTCGAACGCAAAGAAAAGTAGTTTTATTCCAAGAAATCACACATTTGTCGCATCCTCCATACTATACTTCTCTCTTGTAGTAGTAAAGCATTTTGATTTAAACTGAACAATATATTAAATGTTTCTTCTATACACTTACGATTAACATAGGCAGCCTTGAACGGATTGCGGAAATCAAATATACATCTGGATTCAGAGTGTGCTTTCCAACTTTTGTGTAACATTTTCCTTTGATAGGGCGGAGTTGTTTTTAAAATCTGGATTAAATAAAAAGGAGTGACGTCAGTGTAAAACAGCTTTCCTTCATGGGGAACAACAGTTGTGTTCCATATTTCTAATTATTTTGGTTTCAAGATAGCAATTTAGTATGAAACATAAAAGCCAGCTGGATAAATCTGTTACACGTCATTTACAATGGTCTTTCAACTAATAGCCCACGCAGGGATCAAACCCCAACTGTTGGTACGAGTTGCATAAGGCTCTGCAACATGCAGATGAGAAACTAACCTCCGCTTCTTTATTATATACACAGTGAGCTATATATGCGGGCTTACTGGCCCCTACGGGCTCTGTATTTGATTGCGGTACAAGACCGGC
The DNA here is from genome assembly GCF_055471065.1 of Atractosteus spatula. Classification (NCBI taxonomy): domain Eukaryota; kingdom Metazoa; phylum Chordata; class Actinopteri; order Semionotiformes; family Lepisosteidae; genus Atractosteus; species Atractosteus spatula. Next base: position 831,453 of record NW_028296627.1, read on the forward strand.
CATGGAGAAATGAAGTGAAGAGGGTGTGTTCATTAAAAGGCTCATAGCGTCCCTGGGAAGGCTCAAACCACCACCCTTTTGGTTAACAACCGAGCCACAAAGACTCATGTACAGCTTAACACTTCTCGGTCTCAGTGAAAGTGATACACTCCGTAAAATTTCTGGAGAATCATTTGTCAATTTCCCTACGGGATTAATAAAGTATTATCTATCTATCTTAAAGGAAAATCGCCAACAGTGGCCGATATCTATTGGAGTTATTTTCATTCTATACTGCAATTTCTGAAGGGTACCCTGTGAAAATACGAATTTTGACGAGAAGGGATGGACATATAAGGTCAGCAGGCTTGGGGAATTGGACCTTATGGTGAAGGCTGCGGGCTCAGCATCAGCAGAACCTGATCAGTATCGGTTGACTCCGATATACTTTGACAACTTAACTTCTGGATTTAGAGACATTTACCTTAGTGTCGGTATACTAAGATGTTTTGGTAACGAGGAAGGAGGGACAAAGCAAATTGGCAGAATGTGTGCTATTTTGTTGACTACAGTCCTCCCATGCCAGAGGGTCAATATTAAAAAAAAACCTAACAGTATAATCTCTTGTACTTCACAATTTAACAGTGTCTGTTACATTGTGTCTCACACCTCAGTGTCAGAATTGTGAGACGAGTTTGTAATCAGGAGGGAGGGCCATAGCAATTCAGCAGAAATTGCATTCACCTTTTCCCAATGCATTCTCACATGCCATTTTCTCACATGCCATGCTCAGAGGGTCATATTTTTAAAATGGTATCATTAAATGTCCTGAAGTTCAGGATTTTGACAGTCTGTTATATTGTGTCTCACACCTTGATGTCAGAATTGTGAGACGAGTTTGTAATCAGGAGGGAGGGCCATAGCAATTCAGCAGAAATTGCATTCACCTTTTCCCAATGCATTCTCACATGCCATTTTCTCACATGCCATGCTCAGAGGGTCATATTTTAAAAATGGTATCATTAAATGTCCTGAAGTTCAGGATTTTGACAGTCTGTTATATTGTGTCTCACACCTTGATGTCAGAAATATGAGACGATTTTAAAATCAGGAGGGAGGGCCCTAGCAATATAGCAAACATTGCATTTACCATTTGACAATGTATTCTCTCATGCCATGTTCAGAGGGTCGTATTTAAAAAACGGTACAGTACAATGTTCTGAAGTTCAGGATTTTGATAGTCTTTTCCATTGTGTCTCTCACATCTGTGTCAGAATTTTTAGACATTTTTATAACCAGGAGGTAGGTTTGATCACCCTCTGCTCATCCTCAGTTAACCATATAGTCTCATATGCCATGTTCTAAATGTCCCATTTAAAACTGCTATATTAAAATTTCTTGTAAAATGCAAGAGTTTGAGACTTTTTATGATCAGAAGGCAAGGTCGTGGAAAATATGCAGAAAGTGCCAGTGAATTTACGTTTTGCCTTTGTCTTATTTACTCGTGGTATAACATGCCAGTTTGTTTTATTGTGAGTTGTGTTTCTGAAATGTGCTTCATACAAAAATGCAATTTGGACAGTCTCTACTTACATATTCCCCTTTACTGAGGAAATGTACAGTAATACATCCGGATAAGTATTTTTAAAAATGACTATTTAAATGACTCATTTAAAAATGAGCCATCTACAGGCGAAAGACGACATAACATCACAGCAGCAGCATTTAAGATGGAACGAAAAACGCAAAGCAGCAGCTGGCGAATAAGAAGCCAACTTCAGCCTCGTTAATGCAATAGCATTAGGTGAGGTGGAAAAATATTTCTTGCTCTGAATCTTAACATTTTTATAGGAGGTGTTCTAGGACTTCTTGCCTCAGAAAAAAAAACTGCCAGTACATCACTTATTTCTAATCCATCAATAGCAGCAGTGTTATCAGTACTGAGCCCTAAATGTAGGTCCTATCATCATATAAAAAGTCGAAAGTATCGACTGCATTCAACTGATAAAATGTATCTTCTATGAGAGTTATATCTTTATCCAAAATACATCGGAAACAAATTTGCACGTTTTTTGGGGGGGATCCTGAAGACTGAGACTCAAAACTTTTTTTTTCCTTCTTTCCAGGAGGAAGGATTATTCAGATGCAAACATTGTCCCAAAATCAATGTACTCTCCATTGATATTCAAATCCTCAAATTCTTCATCTGAACGTCGATATTGAAATATGATATCGTACAAATTGTGGTTTTCTTTTTAAAGCAAATTTTATGCTTTAAATTAAATAAATTTTATTGATTATGAATGTGCCGGAAATTTTTCAGTACTTTAGAGGGTTCTGCCATTTTAGATGTTATGCTGTTCCTGTCTGATTTATCAAATGTGTCATTTAAATCTCCAGTCATTTCTATATCAGTCTGAACGCCTTGCAGTAAAGATTGCAATTCATCCAAAAATGCCAAGTTTCCCACTGGTGATACATACAAGGAAATGAATGTATATTTTCCCCCCAAATCAACAAATTTAAAATCAAATACCTCCCTCATCTGCAGGTGGAGAGAATAATGTCAGAATAAATACAGGTTTAAAAGTCAGGAGCATTGATAGTCCTATTTTAAAATGACACTAAAATGCTCACAATATATTAGAAAGCTCTGTAAAATGCAAAAATAATAAAAAAAATATTAAAACAAGGTACAAAGTAATAATACACAGTTATAAAGCTCAGGAATTATCAATGTGAAGTTACAATGGGTTGATTGTGTTTCATGTGATATAAAAAATAAAATGTTTGCAAAAAATCCACTTACAATATGCTAAAAATGGCAAGAATACTTAACCTTTTACTACCAGTGACTTATTTAGCCAATGTCCACCTGGAATTTCCTCCCCCTTAAACATTTGTTATATCTCTGCAGCAGAACATAGCAGGAGCCTGGTTCAGGTCTTAAATTGAAGCTAACCCCTTTGGCTTTGAGTGTGAATAGTCAAATTTCTTATATTTCTTAATGTGTCCACTCAGCAGACAAACATATGAAAAAAAACAAAAAAAACAGTTTTGGCGAACATTTTTTTTGGTCTTCAGAGGTCAGATTTTCAACTATATGCATGTCAAGGGCCTGGGAATGATTTGTAAACCTTGTTCTAGGTGGCTACTAGCTTGGATAAAAATTTGGGACAAATTGATCAATTAGAAAAAATTTTACATCATGTTTTGTGAAGACTGGACCTGGAATGAAATTTTCGGCCTATAATAAAAAATCATAAAAATATTGAAAATAATAAGAATAAAAACCATTGCAATTGCTATAAAAACCTTAAGACACTGCTAGAGAGCCTTTATCTGCTGTTATGCAATGAAAAAAAACCTCAGAGTTGCCTTCTGGTGTGAAAAAAAGGAGCACTGATAAGAAACTGATAAAAAACTGATTGATTATCCCTTCTGAGTCAATGATTGACAGCTAAAAATGCAGCCTGAAGCTTCTAGAGGAAGTCTCACCCCCTAAGGGCTCTGAATGGCTGAAAACACAAAGAATGACAGCGTTTTTTACCAATCAAATCGCCTTATTTCTGGCGCTCATTCTTCAAAAATTTATTACGTAATCAGTAACGTTTACTAGTCTCTAGCTCTTGAGATAAACTAGTCTGCGTTATTTTGGATATATATCATGCTCCAGAATAAGGTAAAAACATGGGATATATATATATTTGCTGGTTTTTGCTTTTGCGGTTTTGTTGGTAAAAATGTATGATATTGACATGTTGTGCTTGCCGGGTTGCCGTGTGTTTCTATTGGGATTCTGCTAGTTCATTAATTTATTGGTTTATTGCATAATAGTGTCATGTCTGTGGAAACAAACTTTATGGTTTTGTTGTGGTGATATTTGAGAATACGTGCATGTGAGAAAATTTGTGGAGCGGTTTCAAACAAACGTTGTTTATCTCGCGTTTATCTTAAAAATAAAAAGTGTCATTTGGGGAGACAGGAGTGGTCCTCGGTGACCGCGATCCGGACTAAGTTAACAGGTGTGTAATTTAAAAAAAAATAAAACAAGTTAAAAATAAATACTAAATGGGTTTAACATTCAGGAATGTAATTGGTCAGATGCTTACGATAAGTGATGCTGGTGTTTCGTGTGATTTAGCGAATTCAAAAAAATATTCATTTTAAAAACGGCAAGAGCTCGTATGAAAAAAAAGTTCGTAAGTATCTTTGTTACAACAGCCGCGCCAGAACTATTCAGATACTGTACATCAGAAAAGTACCTGAACTTGACTGGTTTATATTCAGTTATGTGCATTGGGAACGAAAGGGAGACTTAGATGGATTTTATTAGGGTTTTAGGAATCAGAAAATTTATTTCTACACGTTTATGCCTACGAGCAGAAATAACTTCCTGCTTTCAGCGCTTTTTTTGTTTCTGCTTGTAACCTCGAACAGAGAAACCCAGTACTGACTCACAGAAACACCCCGGAGTTTCTGTGTTTCTGGGATTTAAGAGGGATGTATGCAGCGGTGTTACTAGTCTGGAAGGAGGAGACGCGCATTCCGCACGGGGAGCGTAGAGCAATGAGCCGCACCTGCTGCGCGCTGAGTCCTGTCCTATATAACCGCTGAGCACGGACACACAGAGTCTCCAGCCAGTGTTGGAGATTTATGATTTCAATGTTTTTTTTTTCCTTTTGAGCAGAAGCTGGGTTTCTTCCTCTAGTTAAAGTTATTGGAGTTGTGGTTACTGTGCTAGACCGTCGGGAATAGCGCTTTTATTTATTTTTTTGTCAAGCAGTCTGCTGTATACTGTACGTGAAATAAAGATAAGAGTGCTTTCTTGATACTTCACAAGAGTATACATAATCCACGAGCTGTATTAAAAAAAATGAACTGGAAGAAAAGCAATAGGGCTGGAGTTTATAGACTGTGATGCAAATACGAGAGTAGGAGAGGAGGGGACTAGTTCAGGAGCACAACCGGCCCTCTCCTGCCCATTCTCCCACCAGGGTCTGTTGTAAGCCAGTGTGAAATTCAGCTCCTTGCAGTTCAGCTTTCGATCACTCAGCTGCATTGCCCTGGGAATGTGGGGCAAATAAAGGAGATAGCAACCAGACTAGAGGGAGAGTTTTTATTCCTAAGGAATGACTTGTTTTACAACAGCAGACAACTTAAAGAAACAAAAACCTCTGTTCTGCTGCTCCAGGTTGGTTCCACTGGGAACAAGTGTGGCCAGGAGCTCATGAACAGTAATTAGGGGTTGTTTCCACAAGGGGGGCTGGAGTAAGTTAGATGTCAAGGGCAATAAAACTCATTAGACCTAATTGACCAGTTAAAGTGAGTTGTTCTGCTTTCTGCACAGAAACCAGTGCTCTCTTCTCAATGTGTGGGTGAGTCTCTCAGTGATATAACAGCTAGGCAGGACTGCCACTGTGGTCTATTTCATCACCTGTGACCCCATCTTCCAAAGACAACAGTCCAATCTAGCATAGAGTGTCCCGGACTGCTCGGTCAGTGACAGTGAGAGGTTTATCTTGTCTCTTGTTCCGCCAGAATGTAACAAATAGTGACCCCTTAATGGAGGAAACTTCAGCTTTTGTAGGTAATTATACCACTTGACAATGTTACAGGTGATGGGGGGGAACCCCTAGTGATCCCACAGTCTCACATAGACAATGGCCAGTCTACACAAACCTCCAGTCAACACAGCCCTGACCCCTGTTATGTCACCCAGGTCTACACTGTGAGACAATGATTATTTAGGAAAATTGTAAGGAATGCATTCCAAAGCAGTCAATGGAAGTATGGAATTAAAATAGTCAAGTCTTGATAAATAGAGTATATTATCTATTTATTATACCTTTACATTGTGACAAAAACAAATTTCAAGTCCATTATGAGCACACACAGCATATTAAAGATGGGTCTCTGCACTGTAAAGGAATCTCAGTTCACTTATAAAAACTTTAGCTAATAAACCTGAAATGTCATTTCTTTTACTGCTTGTTCTTTAAGGTACTAACTCATTGACATTATGTAGATTAAAATAAGACTATTCACAAAGAAAAAGCATTTATCACAAATGTATCATGCCAAATAAACTCTAGTAATCAAGAGCAATTAAGAAAAGGAAACAAAACCATCTTTTGAGGATGCCAGATAGAAATGTAAACACACACTCACACGTGGGGCCAATCTTACCAGAAATCAATTAACCCACCAATGATCTTGGACTGATGTCTGAAAACCAGAGCAAACAGTACAATATTAAGGTACTAAAGCTATTAGTAGAACAGATCTAGCTTCTCAACATAATACTTATGTCTGAACTTCATTGAATAGTGACACTTCAATCTTTCATATTCAATATTTTTCACAAAATCAACAGCTGAGAACAGACCGCCATATACCTTTATCCAGTGGTTTTCAGAGCAGAGACTTCCGTGTGGGCAAGAGTTCTTTCCCTGAGGTCCACTGCACTTCAGCTAGCCACGTTCTGGCTGGGTCGTGTGTACTCCTGGGAACGTCGCCTGTAATGAATATTGGGGACTTTGTACAAATTAATAATGTGAGCATATAAATATGATTTGTGTTGAAGCCAAACATAGACAATCACTGTTAAAACTTGAATTCAACCTCCAGTGTCTGCTTTTGAAATGCTGATCATCACCCGTCTTCTGGCTTCTAGATGGACGTGTTAATGGATATTTCTTGTCTTCTTTTTTTTTCCCCCATATGCTCTTCTCTGTATCATTAAGTACTTCTGGGTCATTTCATGTACCTTGTGGCATCTTGGCTGATGGTGAATGGCAGGCAGCTGCTCTAAAAATAACATGCCTATTAATATGATGTTGAAGACAAAACCAAAACAAACAACTTTGTTTTGCACTTTACAATTTATCACAAGCTTGTCATATTTACAGTCATCAACTGATTTAGGCTGCTGTTCCTGTGAAAAATGTCCTTTGTTTAAGAAAGATTCAATTTAAAATCTTTAGGTTTTAAATATAAACCACTGGCAATGTGGTAATCACTTTTACAACTTTTAAGAAGTTGCAAGATATCTCTACAACTATGTTGTCCTTAACCTATTCAGAAACTACCACTAATATTGTAAGAAATTGTTCTCTAGACTCTAGATCTTGTGGGCTCTGTTCTCGATGAATTGGAAAGGTGTCGTTCATGAAGTCCAGTACTCTGTCGATCTCTCTCTTACCAAGAGACTACCCATCTAACGCTGCAGGAAACTCCAGTGCCTGGTCTGGGAATGCTGTGCTATTCAGATTCTGTCAATAAATTTCAAGAATGGTTCACCTTTTGGTTTACACTGTGGCATTTCTTTGCAGTAACAATTGAGTGGGATAGTTATCTGCCTTCTATACTCTTCTGAAAATCATGTATCTTTTTAGCAGTCCCATATCCTTTCCTTATATGCTTGCTGATGAGAATGAGAAATGCTATTTTCAAGACATTAACACGAATATAATTTTTACATTAATTCCAAGGTACAAGAAAATGAATATCTTCAAAATATGCACTTTAATAAACTTACTTAGTTTCTTTTTTGGAAATGGTCAGTGAACCAACCACTCCAGAGCTTGTCCTTCAACCTTGAAATTATTTCCTGGAAATGCTGTAATCACAGAGGAGCTCTTCTCCCCTCAACAATGTCCCTTTTTGTCACAGACAGAATTATGACAGGCTGTTCGTTGATTATAAATGACTTTCTTACAGCCCTTACATTGTCTTTTCTCTTTGATGGATTTATCCATCTTCCAATTTGCCTCCTTATCCGGGAGGCAGGCTCAGTGTTTTTCACGAGCATCAATGCACAGTTTTTGTGCAGGTTCATCTGAAAAGAAAAGACATCTCATGTCTCCCTCTGTCATCTGTGAGCTTCAGCAGTTGTCTTTGTGATGACCTTGCCGTTGTAATCACACACCACCTCTCCCTTCTGGAAACACCTGGCAGTCACAAACTTCTTCCCCTTCACAGGATCGTCAGTGATGCTCAGGCCTTCCCAGATTTGATACTTTATCAACTTTTTAATTTGCATGCCATTTGGTGGCAGTCCTGTGTTGGGCTTCCACTCCTCAAGCACTTCAGACACTGTTGATACATTGGCTGACCAGTCCATCTTCTCCGTCTCCTTTCACAGCTGCTGACCTGGGCATTACAGCGCAGTTTAGTGAAGTAAAGATGAAACGGCTGATAAAACACAAATAAAATGCAATTAAGGTACATTCCAGATTTTCTTAAATACCGTACATGATTGGAGCTATGCAGGTGGAGGTCTTTTGTTCGGTATTAACATGGATTTTAATTGGCTTCTATGAAAATTGGCCATGGTGTGAGTGAGTCCTGTGATGGACTGGTGTCACATTATGGGTGATACAGTACTTTGCATCCACTGCTTGCCAGGATGGTTCCAGTTCTACCACAACCCTGAATTGAGTGGATGGGTATATCAATGTAGCCATCAACTTGCATGTTCCTCTTCTTCACTCAATGCAAAGGAAGCCAGCTGTTGTTTGAGGTTTTGTGCTCTTTAACAGGAATTATGACCATTTTTGTGCCCACTTGTTGAAACAACACTTTCTTTGCACCCATTCCTCAACCTGTAATAGCGAGAAAATAAAAATGAATACACCAAACTGTAAAAATCCCATCTATGTAATTTCTTACTTTTGTTGTATGAAAGTATTCTTACTGTCATGTTCTTTACCACCCCTGGGTGCTACAGGTGCTTCAGCTGGAGAAAGGCCTGCAGGTAATACAGTACAAGAAGCTGCTCAGGCAAGGTGATGTCTTGCCCAGTCTGTGCAACACATCTCTCTTTGCAACACTTTGCAACACCTTCCAGCAATCCTTCGTACTTGGTTCTGGACTCTGCAACTGTCTATATCTGTGGGAGAAATTAATACTCATCAACTTTTTTTGTATTCAAATTAAAAGTACAACTGAAAGAAGTTTTAAAATGAAAATGACCTATTTTTAGTAATCTCTTGGCAACATTCTTACTGTTCTTCTTCTGAATATCCTTTAGGATACTTTGGAAGTTGATGATGAGGTTAGCCAGGCTGGGATCCTCTACTTTCACACTGATATCATTTAGGATGTAGCCCGGAAAATGGTTTATGTTCTTAATATAATTAGCAATGATTTGGTGAGACAGTCCAGTGGTCTTCATTTGGTTACAATAATTGTTGTTTTGGATAGGCCCTTTACAAAGTTTAAGGAAGATGCAGATGGATCCATAAAAACAGGAATCTGGAAACATTTTCTACCTCACAAATGTAGAGTCACTATGTTTATGGCTGAGATTTCACATGGGTGAATTTTAAGCTAAGGAGTAAAAACATGTGCTATGGAAATATCACTGCTCAATTTTAAATGCCTTTAAAAATAAATACCTCCTGAGAGCAATCTGCCACTCCAAGATCCTTGGTAAGGTCCTGTTTAAACCCAGCCAGGTGAGGAGCATCCAGGGAGTGCGTTCTGTCCAGTCCAGCCTGGTTCACCGTCTTCCTGAGAGCCTGCTGATGGCTTTTAATAACTGGGGGACAGTACGAATACAAAATACACATTTAAACATTTTTACTTCTAAGACAAACTAGAATACAAGTATAAAACAAAAGATACATTTGGAAAAAATAGAAAGTTCTCCAGAACTCACATCTTCCCCTTCCTCTTCCACTTCAGTCTCTGGCATCTCTTCCTCCTGGACAGCAGCCTCTTGCTCAGGGCATCTGGACCACTGGTATATCATTTTAACATACCCTTACATAAAGGTAAAGGTTAGAAATGAAACAGAAGAACCCTTATAAATTATAAATATCTTACCTTGCTGATGTGTCTTCAGGATTCCACATAAAACAGTCCATGGACTCCGCCAGTCTCACATTCTCACCACACATGAGCCCTATGCTCTTGCAATCCCCGACCTGCCCATTCCTCAGGTGATTCAACAAGTCCTTCCTGGCCTGGAGAAGGAACTTGCTGATCTCCTCTGCTGAGGCTCATTTCATACACACCCTCTTTAGGTGAAGAGGAAACTGGTCAAATGTCTTCAGGCAGGTCTTGCACACCAGAGGAATCCTCATGGGTCTCTTTTGAAAATAAATAACTTTTGTGTAAAGGAACAAGTCAAGACTGTTTCAGTTTCTTAACCGAGCCTTAATTTTCTCTCCAATAGCTTCACCATATTGTTTATTGTATTTTTATCAGAATTATACCTTGCTCTAAAATAATGACTTTATAAAACAACTTAACTCTTACTTGGTCTTGTTCGCAGTCTTTCCAGTAGAAGTCGTTGTAGAATTTAAAAACTGCTGTGATAATTTGATCTGCCTGAGTGTCCTTCCCTAACCCAGTATTGATAGCTTGTGTACTGTAGGGTCCAAAGGTGGTGTTCTGCAATTTCCTCCCATAATGTTTCTTTGATCAGTTGGGAGCAAGTGTGAAAGCTTCCTCCCAGTGGGGAAGCTCAAGATCCTCTAGTTGTATGACAGATTTTGCTCTTCGAGGATCTGCAGTGTGGTGTGAAGCCAATTTTTGGCATTGCTTACCAGCTTCAAATATGTGAGTTTGGGTGGCTTGGCAGGTTTTATGAGTTCCTTGGTCTTCCGTCGTAGGCTGGCGGGTGCTCGGTTCTCCCGTCCAATAAAACTGCTGTGTTTTGTAAATGGTGGACTGTTTGGATCATTTTGTAGATGATCCTGGTTCCTTGTTGGAAGGTATCCTGTCTGTTTGACATGTTTGTTGTGTAGGCAGTGTGGAGGGTGACCGTACGGTTGCGTGCGTTGTCAACTCTGGATTGATCCATACTTACCATTTAAATGCCTAAAGCTTCGTTGACACCATTAGGTTTCCACTGTTAGGCAGCTTTACCTCTGTAGAATCTGTGGCTCCATAGGAAGACAATCTTGCCTTTCTGTGTGTCGCTATGTTTCTGCCTGGGTCTTCTTCAGGCATTGTTCTGGAACACTGTGTCCATGCTGGCCTGTTTTTATCCTGTTTTGTAAGGGGCAGTGTGTTGTAGTTCCTCCTAGGGGGCTAGTTTGTATCCTATGGTCTGTGTTCCTTCTGTATGTTTCTGTACGAGTAGGTGCAGTTTCAGTTGGTGAATGGGTTTCTGCTTTCCCTGGTGGGGATTATGCATGGACCATTAACATCTCAATAGGAAATCAGGGTCTTTTTGTTTTCCTCCCTAGTAGGACTGTGCAAGCTGTGCGAGTTTCCATAGCTGATTGGTTTCAGTTATTCTTCTGTTTGTTGCGTGTTAGTATGGTGAAGAGTTCCAGTCCCTGTAGGGTCTGGCTATTGAGGAGAGGGGAACAAAGCTCCTTCTCCCAGATTTTATCCGAGAGGGGACCATCTGGGACAAGGAGAGCACTCTCCTTCCAACGACTAAAACCCTCCCGGTTTTTCTGATGTTCAGGTCTTGTGTAAAGATAGTATTAAGTCTTTTGATCCACTCCCTTTCCTTTTTCTTTCTTTCTATCTCTGTCCAGTTGGGGTTGCTTTCCAGTCCCGTGGTTCCTGATGTACCTGTGTTGTGTCAGCTGGGTTCGGATGGAGTTACCCGTTCCCCCCACATAGGTCACCCCGCACTTTTTGCACTGGATGCTGTAGATGGCGTTATTGATGTTTTCTGAGAGTGCCCTTTGCAACTGGAAGATTTCTTTAGTTTCTTTGTTTTGGATCATTGTTTTCTGTTATGAAATGTTTGGCTCTTGGTGTATATGATCTGTTTTGTACAGGTTTTAGCTTGCTTTGGACTAATTAATGCTGAAGGTTTTTGTTTTTTTCTGTGTGCAGATATGATTTTGTGCTCCCTCAGTATGTTTGTGTTTTCTAATATCATGGTTTTTGGTTGGTTTTTATGCTGAGTTGAGAATATGATGTGTTGAGGGGTATTTTTCTGTCATCTGGAGTTTTTCTATTTAGAAATGTTTGTGCCACATTTTTGAGGAAACTTTGTGTGTATCTTCTCTGGCATAAAGCTGGGAAGAGTGTGTATTTGGCTTCCTCAAAGTCTTGTTGTTGTGTACAGATTTTGTGGAAGTGTAGGAGTTGTGATTTTACCAGTCCTTTTAAAGTATGTTTTGGGTGGAAGCTATCCTTGTGCAGTAAGCCGTGTGAATGTGTCTTTGAAAAATACCTTGATGTCCAGTTTGTCTGTGTTGTTGAAGGAAGAAACCTTGTATGTGGTGGTGTCTAGGAAGTCTATCAGGCTACCATGCTTGGTGTATTTGAGTTTAATGGACCTGTGGTGTGTGTTGAGGGTGTTAATGATTTCTTGTAAGGCTTGATATGTGCTGCCTATATGTTTATTTTTTATATCTTTGCCCTGGGATGGACTGGTGTCCTTTCCAGGGTGTAGCCTGCCATGTGTCTATTTCTTGCCACGTTTTAAAGTGGAGTTACAATCTTACTATTTTTACAGTTTAAATTGACATTTACAAATGTATATTGAAGCAGCTACCCACCTGAACTACACTATGTCAGCATGTGTAGTCTGCAAAGGAACAAGTAATAGGTTTATTCCATACTGAAAAGAGAAGAGAGAAAACTCAATGTTTCGGCTGTGAAGCCTTCTTCAGGTGTGAGAAAGACAGGGCAGATTACAAAGATTAAATAGCACAGAAGAACAAAAGCTGGGAGAAGGGAGGAGGCAGGAGCAGCAGAGAGGCCACTCAGGAAGTGCAAAATGGAGAGAGGTGAAGAAAGGTGTGAAGTCAAAACCTGCAAGAGAATAGAGAAGATTACATTAAAATAAGTCAGTCATTGAGAGATCCTGGCTATTTGAGGTGAAAAGAAAAACTATGGGCTTGGAGAAATCTTTAACCTTCCCAGCCCTAATATGTTCTCTGAAGCATTCTCCTAGTCTCCTTTCGGTTTCCCAAATGTAGATAGCTGGGCATTTTTTGCAAGAGATACAGTAAATGAGATTCAGGATGTTGTCAGGGTTATCTGGAATTGTCCTGTGATGCCCTGATTGTCGTTAGATATGTATTTGCCAGTGATGCAGCGAGTGCTATTGCAGGGGAAGGTGCTGAGTGTGAGGGAGCTGTGAAGAAGAAGCTTATGTGGTGGTCAGCGATAAGAGATGATTGGGCGGTCGGAAAAAAGAGTACCAATGGAGGGATCGTCCTGTAAAATGTAGTCATTGTTAATGATGGTCCTGGGGATAGAAATTGGGTTAGGGTGGTAGGGAAGCACCGAGGGAATGCAGTTGTGAGACTGGGAGTTCCTGATTGAGTTGATGATCCGAGGGCTGTTTTTGGCCCGGGAGTAGAATAAAGCGACACTTTTCATCAAACATTTTGACAGGTACCACGCCCCCTTTTTCAGCCAATGGGAGGCCGCCATGGGCAGATGTCCTGCCCCCTTATCGGCCAATGGTGCAATGTTATGGGCGGATGTCCCGCCCCCTCGAGAGCCAATGGTGTGTCATAATGAGTGTTGTTGTCCCGCCTTCCACCCCTAGCAGCCCCAGGCCTCAGGGTCCAAATGCCCACCACCGCATCCCCTTCGATTTATAAATAAGTGTGTGAAAGAGCGTATTAGCAACGAGGGATGGAAGGTGATCATGTCTGCTGCAGGTTTGAATGCAATCTATTATAACCCTAGGGAATCGGCGGTGTGGGAAGTCTGGTGAGTGCCGCGAGTTTCTTGGGTGTGAGCGCACGCACGCACGCATGCACACTGACTGACTGAGTAAAGTGTCACAGAAAGAACTCGCAGGACAAATAGCATGTGAAATGTGAACCACTTTATTTCATCGGTAGGTTTTAAATTACAGAAACATCCCAGTATACACTTTTAAACTTTTCACACACATTACAGACTACTGCTTGCAATCGCCAATTAAATGTTGGTGCAGAAAATTAGTTGTAGCTATCGCCCCAACATTGTTCAGAAACTCAGCAGCATCTGAAAAAGCATTCATAACGCCCTTTCTCTTGCCATTTTTTATAGCCATGAACACCGAACTGGGCGACCCTAACAGAGCAAATAAATTAGCCTGAGTGATCAGAGGGACGGTGTTACCACAGGTTCTATGTAAAATACGTTGTATTTTGGAATACACACCGCTGAATCCGCCAGGCTTCAGTTTCTGATCTGAAAACATCAGAATCGCAGTAATTTCACTCATGTTCTTTACATGCACATCTATCTCTTTAACAAATTCAAGGACATTAGCATTCAGTTAATTGATTTTCATTTCAAGCTTTGCAGAAAGAAGAGTGTAAAGCACTTTTTGTAAGAATTCTTACGTATACATTCGAAATTTTTCGTTCTTCTCACAATGGCACACCTGTGTCTGTAAAACAGAGTGAAAGCTCTATTCACATTGCGAGTATTTCACAGCCCTGGTTTTACATAGATCTTTTTTCTTTTCTGTAAAAATAAGTATAAATAAGTATAAAATAAGTTTTGCAACGCACCAAAAGTCACGTGTAGTATTTTTCCATCTACCTTTACAAGTAAGGAGCGTACATTCTCATATGGCGAGCGGTCGTCAATTATTTTTCTCAGCAAGTGCTTTATAATCTGCTCAGTATCATCTGTAAAAGTATAGGCACCCAGGCCACTGGCGATGTACAGAACAGCCGATAAAATTTGGGCTAAACTGAGACACTTATAAATTTCTAATGCGGCAAACAACACATCTTTGTACTGTAACATGACCAGGGGAAGGGTCATTCATAACAGGTATTTTCGGAATGACCTACTTAAAATACTAGATATGGACCTTAGCAAAATGGCTGCCAAAAAGAATCAGCTGACCGGTAAATGGAAAGGGTCTACCCTGAGAAACAATGAGACACAGCTGAGCCGCATCAGGAACCGAAATATAAGTGCCCCGGAGGCAGTGAACAGGGCGGAAGCCGATAAGGTGAATGCGGTTTGGAGGAAAAGAGAGGAAAGAGGTGTATGTTAAAGATCGGGCTAAAGAATAACGGACTACTGAAAGGAGAAAAGGTTTATGGTTTTTGGATTACGGACACTGGATAAAGATACATCGCGGATTGGCTTTATTACGGACTTTTGGAACTCGGATCGGATCAGGATTAAGGGAACGGATTACGGACTGTATTTGGAAGATAGTTGGAGGAAGAAACGCCACAAAACTCAGGAAAGAAAAGTGTGGTGTGAGTACTACTTTCATTTACATAAACTTTCCCCCGGAGACACCACAGTACCCATCCGCGCACCCGACAACCAGGCATGTGTGACCCCGTTGACCTGGATGATTAATCAAACAGGCCGCGCATTCATCAACCACAACCCCCTTTAAACAATGGTTGAAGGTGCAACATACCACCCACTTTACAATCTGATCCATAGCATCGGGCTCATTAGAGCCATCGTTAGCTAAACTAGGTTGAACATTATCATTAATCACATTTTGGCGAACACACATGAACAGACACGAAACATTCAAGCTTGATGGTAGTTTGAAGATTGATGCATCGACCTCTTCGTTATTCTATTAAAGGAAAAAAGAAAAGGAAGGCTTAACAAAATAAATAGGCATGCTTTTTACCTAAAATATTTAAATTGTAATGCCTCTTTTGTGTTAGAGTTCTTTGTTTGCTTCGAACTTGCTGTGGTTTAATATTTACCATTTGTAGCAACTCTTCATCAGTCGTTGACGGACCCCCAACACCTGAATCGCCATCAGAGTTCACATGACAGCCACTGTCACACACCACTGAGTGCTGAGTCAGCTTTTGCTAAAAAGAAGACAAAGTGTTGAAAACGAAATACGCTAAACGCAGATTGAAACAACAATTCCACGATCAGAAAAAATATTTTAGCAACCTACTTCTTCAGTTTGCATAGCAGAGGAATCCGATGATTCACTACTCAAAGAAGCCATCTTCGCAGCAGTCAATATCGGGGCCTCACAGCTCAGGTGTCACACTTCAAAACTGGCAAGTCGGCTAATTTAAGCATAAACTCCAAATTTGTAACCATGCTCAAGACATTTTTCAAATGGTTGTGATGTTTTAGAACGCCCCACCATATCCCCCCGCCCCAAAATCACACGTGTTTTATCGAGAGTGAAAAGTAATCACGTTGAATTAAAATATGTAAGCTTATTTCAATGACAAATTCTCAACAACTTTTCAAAAGTTTGAAATGATTTTCCACGTACCGTGAACGTAAAGTCTTTAAACCTTAAAAATATTAACATGCAACCCAAGCCTCAAATGATGTGTGTTTCTCTAGAAAAGAAATTACATTGAATCAAAAAATGTAAAACTTATTTTATCTTTTGAGAAGAGCATTGTAGGGCGGGTCTTTATATTTTAGTGGATAGGTCATAAAAGTGTTAAAATAATTGAATAAGACACATTTAGCAGCGATAACTTATAAGCACGAGCAAAAATTGATCTTATAGATTATAGACGCTTATAGATTTTAACAATATAACAGACTTTACTAAAATGTTTACTTTTAAAATAAATATTACATCACAACATGTCCACACTCAGGCACCTGCCGTTAAAGGTTATGGGATGTAGAGATACAGTATATAAGGTTCATGATAAGAATAAATGGCTGGCGATAAACCTTTCCTCGATCCTTTGCGGACTTGTAAAACTGTTCATGATCAGAATAAAAAACGCTCACGCTATTACACAAGCACCCGTGTCTCGCCAAAGCTGACAAATAAACAGACGGAAAAGCCGCACTGCACGTGTGAACAGGGGAATGAGCGAGCGAGCGGGGATAGGGCGCCTCCTGCGCTTAAAAGCTTACAGCACCTGGTATTCCCAGGCGGTCTCCCATCCAAGTACTAACCAGGCCCATCCCTGTTTAGCTTCCAAAATCAGACAAGATCAGGCGTGCTCAAGGGGGTGTGGCCGTAAGCGAGAGCAGGGCTCACTGGCACCCTTCTTATAGAGAGGACAGCTCCGCCACATCTTTTACGACGCTGCTTTTTTTCCCTTGCGTTTTTCTCTTCTTCCCACGTTCTCTCTCTTCACTGCCTTCGTCCCCGCTCTATTTCACTTCAGCCTTTCACTCTTGCTTCCTTCCAATGAGGACGGAGCTGCGGGAGAAAGGGCGCTATAGAGGATCGCTGTGGAGAGCTGCTGCTGTGCTTTGACATCTGAGCTCTGTGGAAAATGATCTCAATACAATTCTGAAAAAGGCGACTCCCCGAACGCCAGCCGAACAAGTCTCCACAGCCGAAGCGCTGTGTCTCTTTTCAGCTGGCGATAAACCTTTCCTCGATCCTTTGCGGACTTGTAAAACTGTTCATGATCAGAATAAAAAAGGCTCACGCTAATACACAAGCACCCGTGTCTCGCCAAAGCTGACAAATAAACAGACAGAAAAGCCGCACTGCACGTGTGAACAGGGGAATGAGCGAGCGAGCGGGGATAGGGCGCCTCCTGCGCTTAAAAGCTTATAACACCTAGTACTCGCAGGCGGTCTCCCATCCAAGTACTAACCAGGCCCGTCCCTGCTTAGCTTCCGCAATCAAACGAGATCAGGCGTGCTCAAGGGGGTGTGGCCATAAGGGACAGCAGGGCTCACTGGCACCCTTCTATTAGAGAGGACAGCTCCGTCACCTCTTTTACGACGCTGCTTTTTTTCCCTTGCGTTTTTCTCTTCTTCCCACGTTCTCTCTCTTCACTGCCTTCGTCCCCGCTCTATTTCACTTCAGCCTTTCATTTGTAGCGGCAATGGTTGTTAATAAGACAGAATTAAGTGTTGCTGTGCTTTTTCAAATGAGGCCCCATCTCTCTGTTCATCTCTGTGGTGCAGCCACAGAGAAACTATTCATGCAGGCTGATTTAAAGATGTTTTCTTTTGATAAGGGACAGCTCCCAAATGGGGATGCACTTAGCTAAGCCTGGCTATCATGATCAATGGTCATCCATTGGCGCCTATCTTTCTAGGGTGTGCCAGATGGACATCTGGACTGCATTCCTAAGTGTCAGGAGTAAGTGACTCACATCTCACCTTCAACAACCAATCAGGGACTGGTAGGGCCGAGTAACCTACGTGGGACTCTGATGCCCATGGAACTTTCAGCCAATGAACGAGCTGAAGTTCCTCCAGGTAAAAACAGGCAACACAGAGGGCCTGAGAGACTATTTCCTGGACTTTTCTAAAGGGAATTCAAAGGAGAATTCCAGGGCAGGACGGCCCAGGAGCCAAAGGCTCCCAAGGGCAGGACATTCTCGCAGCGCGCCTCCTGACCATCCTAAGAGTCAGCCTGGACAACCACGGAACGACCAGTGTGTCCGAGTGCCAGAACTTTCCTTTGTTCTAAGAGTCTAGAGCGGAGGTTGCCAGAGAGTAACCAGAGGATCCACCTGAGGTAAGCACCAGCAGCAAGCCTTGTGAACAGGTCGGAACTGTGGACAGCTGAATCACTATTCAGAACTAGCGCTTCATCAGGAATGAACCGGTCCTCTTCCTGACTTGCTGGGACCCACAGTCATCTTTTCTCCTGTGCACAAACTTTGCTAGTTAAAGCCAACACTAACTAGCCGGTCAGTGAGCATCTGCAGCACAGCACAGCCTGGCACGGAGCCAAAGAGCCCGCAGGAGATCTGAATCCCCAGAGATTGGATGAGTATTCAACTTCAATGCATTACAGCTCAAGAATTCAATTGTTATCCCAACCAGTTGATATCAATTTTATTCCTAAGAGTTATGTACTTGTTTTGAGTATCTAATGTAGAAGTTGTAACCAAGTTCAATTACGAAACGGTCTAAATGAATGATATACTGAACTTATGTCCTCTTGATATATGTAACTCTTTGTAACTGAATGAATATATATCTTTTGTATTCTGAAAACCGTCACGATAAGATCTGTTAGGTTTACATGCATATTTTATGTATTAATAAATGTATCCTCGTGTATTAGTACCTGTGTGTGTGTGTGTGTGTGTGTGTGTGTTGTTTGAGTTATATCGCATGGTTGGATTCTAAGGCCATTAAAAGAATCCATTTCGTGATTTACGGCTACAATTAATAATTGTCCCCTTAAATGCCCAAATTCTACATTAGTATAGTGGCAAGTATCCCCGCCTGTCACGCGGGAGATTGGGGTTTGATTCCCCACCGGGGAGTAGCTTTTCTTTTACCTCCTTAGAGAAAGGACTGCCTTTCACTTCTCTGTTTTCTTTCACAGCGTCGTGCACCTTTTCATTGCTCTCGCTTTCAGAGCCTCCGCACGGCACACGACTCGACATCAGAAAGCACATTGAAGTGAAAGCAGGAAGCGCTACGACATGCACTGTGCAGATCCCGCCACACTAAGAGGTGAGTGGGTCTGTTCGATGCACAAAGAACGCTTTGATAAGCGTCAAAGGCAAGTCATTCCGAGTTGGTCGTTTGTGTTTTCTGTTCAGACGCGAAATGCTGAAATTATCTCTCGGCTCCTCGGTTGTCATTTCTGCTCCGTAAAGGAATCACAGGACGCGTCGGCTTCCAGCACGGTGGGTCGGGACACGATGCCGGGGGTCGAAGGGTGTGATGTCTTCCTCGTTAGCATAGTGGCAAGTATCCCCGCCTGTCACGCGGGAGACCGGGGTTTGATTCCCCGACGGGGAGTAGAAAGCTTTTCTTTTACCTCCTTAGAGAAAGGACTGCCTTTCACTTCTCTGTTTTCTTTCACAGCGTCGTGCACCTTTTCATTGCTCTCGCTTTCAGAGCCTCCGCACGGCACACGACTCGACATCAGAAAGCACATTGAAGTGAAAGCAGGAAGCGCTGCGACATGCACTGTGCAGATCCCGCCACACTAAGAGGTGAGTGGGTCTGTTCGATGCACAAAGAACGCTTTGATAAGCGTCAAAGGCAAGTCATTCCGAGTTGGTCGTTTGTGTTTTCTGTTCAGACGCGAAATGCTGAAATGATCTCTCGGCTCCTCGGTTGTCATTTCTGCTCCGTAAAGAAATCACAGCACGCGTCGGCTTCCAGCACGGTGGGTCGGGACACGATGCCGGGGGTCGGAGAGAGCGATGTCTTCCTCGTTAGTATAGTGGTGATTATCCCCACCTGTCACGCGGGAGACTGGGGTACATCAGGACGCGCATTGGAGTGAAAGCAGGATGCGCTGCGACATGCACTGTGCAGATCCCGCCACACTAAGAGGTGAGTGGGTCTGTGCGATCACAGCGCTAGGCGAATCCCCAATCCCCTTTTGTGCGTGGCGACAAAAGAAGCCGGTCTGTTTCCGCCCAGTTTCGAACCAGGGACTTTTCGCGTGTGAGGCAAACGTGATAACCACTACACTACGGAAACGGTAGCAAACCCTTCCCAGCGGCCCAGTGCTGAGCTTCGCCAATGCGATTCAGCTGCTTCCAGTGCCTTTATTGGAGTGCGCTGATGGACCGTGCTCTCTCTCCAGAGACCAGCACGCCTGTCATGGACGGAGCAGGAAAAGCGGCGCCACATTCTACAGCAATCTCCACGCAATCGACGAAATCGGGCTACTGAAGTGGAGAAAATCGCCTCTCCAGAAAGTGCAAATATCATCTTGGAGAGTATAAATCCTATTGCCGAAGGTCAGCCGTCTACCAGAGTAACCCTCCCACCTCCTGCAGCGATGATCAGCTCGTCTCACACGCGAGAAGTCTTCGGTTGGAAACAAGCGCCCCCTCTTCTCGCGCGTTTTGCACGTTCGAGTGGTTTTAATGCGGCTCCTTCGTACACGGTGCTGATCTTTTGGAAAGCAGGAGGCAAAACTGACACGTTCCCATACCGGGAGTCAAACCCGGGCCGCCTGGGTGAAAACCAGGAATCCTAACCACTAGACCATATGGGAGCACACAACCCCGCTGTTCCGGGCATCATGCAAGCAAACTACATAAATATGAGAAAACACGCAAGAGAGTTGTCACTCAGAGTGTCGAAGGGTCGATGTATACTGGGGCTCAGTTGAAATGCAACGTCAGGACTTTTCCGAATTAGGTCACACGAAGAGAGCACAGCCTTTTCCGCCCTACCATGTGTGTATCGGTAACTCGCCGTGATCGTATAGTGGTCAGTACTTTGCGTTGTGGCCGCAACAACCCTGGTTCGAATCCGAGTCACGGCAGAATAGGGGCGTCTGCTTTTACTACTTGCGCGAATGAAGGCAAAAAAAAGCCAATCGATGTGAACGAACGGCGCTTTACAGAGGAGTACTGCCTGACTGGATCGTTGATGAACGACAGAGGCCACTCCGACCTCTTCTCGGTTTTCTTCAACGACTTACTAAGGATCTTCTTCACATTCGCCCATGCAGGGGAAGCCAGTTACACCAAAGCAAACGCAGGAAAGTGCATTTCAAGCAGAGACCAGGAGAGACTTGTTTACACCGAGAGTGGTCGGAGAATGGAACAATGCGCCCAGCCCTGTTGCTGGAGCCGATTCTTGATGAGATCTTGGGCTCACTGGATGCTAATCTTTCTGTTGTTCTTGCAGGTCCTGCGCTGCTTTTGAGCCGACAGAGCTCGTCCTGGTCTGTCGGCACAGCCCAATTGCAAATGATCGGCTCCGCGTACAGAAGGAACGTGCGTTTGGTACAAGAGTGCATGAAGGCACCGGAAATACATTGGGAACAAATGACCGGTCGCTCAAGACCTCTGTGAAGTACAGGAGCGTGCAACAAGAGGCTGTTTCCGCCCGGTCTCGGACCGGGGACCTTTCGCGTGTTAGGCGAACGTGATAGCCGCTACACTACGGAAACCTGCAGGGACCGCTGCTGGTGTCTCGCTTGCGTTTCGGGCTGAGAATGGGAAGCGTCACTTTAGGCAGGGGGCGCTGGAGAGAGGAACAAAGGGCGCGATGAAACAAAATGCCGAAACCCGGGATCGAACCAGGGACCTTTAGATCTTCAGTCTAACGCTCTCCCAACTGAGCTATTTCGGCAGTGCACAGAGCCCACAGCCACCTGCTCCAGCGGAATGAGCGCACCAAGAGGAGCGGGAGAGTGTTGCAGGAACGTCACTCAGAAGGAAAGCCACCCAGCTGCGCCCTCTGAGCTCTGTCCAGCGCATCTTCCTCGCATGGACTCCTGCCTGCGACGGGCAGGAAACAATTAGCAAGAACAGAACAGCACCCCATGGGTGTCTCATGACCACACCTTAGGTTGTGACACGTGCAGGTGTGAGGGGTTGCCGGGCTACTCTGGAGCAGAGCTTGGGCGGAGGGGGGGCGGGAAAGCAGACAAAGAGGTGACACCTCAAGGTCTGCACGATCACAGCTCTCCGCCGCCCCAGGCTTCCGCTCGATAAGCTACTGTACACACCCGCCCCTCCTCACACAGACCGTGGAAAAGCCCCCGAGTGGGAGGGCTCTCTCTTCCTCCCAGGAGCTCTTGGACACGACGCACAGACAGAGCGCGGGGAGCTGCCGCCTGCAAACACGGCTCCAGGCAGGACTCCACTCCGCAGGAGCCGCAGAGCAGAGGAGATGGGGGCAGCTTAGTTCCTGTGCAGAGACCTGAGCTGTTGTTGCTGCGGACGCTGTCTTTTCTGTTCTCGGGGTAGGAGTGAATGTTGAGTTGCCCTTAGAAATGAAGCAGAGCACTTCAACGGCACGGGTGTGTGTGTGTGCGTGCGCCCTGGTGATTCTGGGAGACAGATCGAACCTGGGCTAAAAGAGAGGGGGCTTAGCCCTCTTCCATTTGCTAGTTCAGAGTTGTACAACCCATTTGTATCTGCTAGGCGGCGCAGTCGTCGTGCACAAAGAACGCTTTGAAAAGCGTCAAAAGCAAGTCATTCTGAGTTGGTCGTTTGTGTTTTCCGTTCAGACGCGAAATGCTGAAATGATCTCTCGGCTCCTCGGTTGTCATTTCTGCTCCGTAAAGAAATCACAGCACGCGTCGCCTTCCAGCACGCTGGGTCGGGACACGATGCCGGGGATCGAAGGGTGTGATGTCTTCCTCGTTAGTATAGTGGCAAGTATCCCCGCCTGTCACGCGGGAGACCGGGGTTCGATTCCCCGACGGGGAGTAGAAAGCTTTTCTTTTACCTCCTTAGAGAAAGGACTGCCTTTCACTTCTCTGTTTTCTTTCACAGCGTCGTGCACCTTTTCATTGCTCTCGCTTTCAGAGCCTCCGCACGGCACACGACTCGACATCAGAAAGCACATTGAAGTGAAAGCAGGAAGCGCTGCGACATGCACTGTGCAGATCCAGCCACACTAAGAGGTGAGTGGGTCTGTTCGATGCACAAAGAACGCTTTGATAAGCGTCAAAGGCAAGTCATTCCGAGTTGGTCGTTTGTGTTTTCTGTTCAGACGCGAAATGCTGAAATGATCTCTCGGCTCCTCGGTTGTCATTTCTGCTCCGTAAAGGAATCACAGGACGCGTCGGCTTCCAGCACGGTGGGTCGGGACACGATGCCGGGGGTCGAAGGGTGTGATGTCTTCCTCGTTAGCATAGTGGCAAGTATCCCCGCCTGTCACGCGGGAGACCGGGGTTTGATTCCCCGACGGGGAGTAGAAAGCTTTTCTTTTACCTCCTTAGAGAAAGGACTGCCTTTCACTTCTCTGTTTTCTTTCACAGCGTCGTGCACCTTTTCATTGCTCTCGCTTTCAGAGCCTCCGCACGGCACACGACTCGACATCAGAAAGCACATTGAAGTGAAAGCAGGAAGCGCTGCGACATGCACTGTGCAGATCCCGCCACACTAAGAGGTGAGTGGGTCTGTTCGATGCACAAAGAACGCTTTGATAAGCGTCAAAGGCAAGTCATTCCGAGTTGGTCGTTTGTGTTTTCTGTTCAGACGCGAAATGCTGAAATGATCTCTCGGCTCCTCGGTTGTCATTTCTGCTCCGTAAAGAAATCACAGCACGCGTCGGCTTCCAGCACGGTGGGTCGGGACACGATGCCGGGGGTCGGAGAGAGCGATGTCTTCCTCGTTAGTATAGTGGTGATTATCCCCACCTGTCACGCGGGAGACTGGGGTACATCAGGACGCGCATTGGAGTGAAAGCAGGATGCGCTGCGACATGCACTGTGCAGATCCCGCCACACTAAGAGGTGAGTGGGTCTGTGCGATCACAGCGCTAGGCGAATCCCCAATCCCCTTTTGTGCGTGGCGACAAAAGAAGCCGGTCTGTTTCCGCCCAGTTTCGAACCAGGGACTTTTCGCGTGTGAGGCAAACGTGATAACCACTACACTACGGAAACGGTAGCAAACCCTTCCCAGCGGCCCAGTGCTGAGCTTCGCCAATGTGATTCAGCTGCTTCCAGTGCCTTTATTGGAGTGCGCTGATGGACCGTGCTCTCTCTCCAGAGACCAGCACGCCTGTCATGGACGGAGCAGGAAAAGCGGCGCCACATTCTACAGCCCTCTCCACGCAATCGACGAAATCGGGCTACTGAAGTGGAGAAAATCGCCTCTCCAGAAAGTGCAAATATCATCTTGGAGAGTATAAATCCTATTGCCGAAGGTCAGCCCTGTCTACCAGAGTAACCCTCCCACCTCCTGCAGCGATGATCAGCTCGTCTCACACGCGAGAAGTCTTCGGTTGGAAACAAGCGCCCCCTCTTCTCGCGCGTTTTGCACGTTCGAGTGGTTTTAATGCGGCTCCTTCGTACACGGTGCTGATCTTTTGGAAAGCAGGAGGCAAAACTGACACGTTCCCATACCGGGAGTCAAACCCGGGCCGCCTGGGTGAAAACCAGGAATCCTAACCACTAGACCATATGGGAGCACACAACCCCGCTGTTCCGGGCATCATGCAAGCAAACTACATAAATATGAGAAAACACGCAAGAGAGTTGTCACTCAGAGTGTCGAAGGGTCGATGTATACTGGGGCTCAGTTGAAATGCAACGTCAGGACTTTTCCGAATTAGGTCACACGAAGAGAGCACAGCCTTTTCCGCCCTACCATGTGTGTATCGGTAACTCGCCGTGATCGTATAGTGGTCAGTACTTTGCGTTGTGGCCGCAACAACCCCGGTTTGAATCCGGGTCACGGCAGAATAGGGGCGTCTGCTTTTACTACTTGCGCGAATGAAGGCAAAAAAAAGCCAATCGATGTGAACGAACGGCGCTTTACAGAGGAGTACTGCCTGACTGGATCGTTGATGAACGACAGAGGCCACTCCGACCTCTTCTCGGTTTTCTTCAACGACTTACTAAGGATCTTCTTCACATTCGCCCATGCAGGGGAAGCCAGTTACACCAAAGCAAACGCAGGAAAGTGCATTTCAAGCAGAGACCAGGAGGGACTTGTTTACACCGAGAGTGGTCGGAGAATGGAACAATGCGCCCAGCCCTGTTGCTGGAGCCGATTCTTGATGAGATCTTGGGCTCACTGGATGCTAATCTTTCTGTTGTTCTTGCAGGTCCTGCGCTGCTTTTGAGCCGACAGAGCTCGTCCTGGTCTGTCGGCACAGCCCAATTGCAAATGATCGGCTCCGCGTACAGAAGGAACGTGCGTTTGGTACAAGAGTGCATGAAGGCACCGGAAATACATTGGGAACAAATGACCGGTCGCTCAAGACCTCTGTGAAGTACAGGAGCGTGCAACAAGAGGCTGTTTCCGCCCGGTCTCGGACCGGGGACCTTTCGCGTGTTAGGCGAACGTGATAGCCGCTACACTACGGAAACCTGCAGGGACCGCTGCTGGTGTCTCGCTTGCGTTTCGGGCTGAGAATGGGAAGCGTCACTTTAGGCAGGGGGCGCTGGAAAGAGGAACAAAGGGCGCGATGAAACAAAATGCCGAAACCCGGGATCGAACCAGGGACCTTTAGATCTTCAGTCTAACGCTCTCCCAACTGAGCTATTTCGGCAGTGCACAGAGCCCACAGCCACCTGCTCCAGCGGCATGAGCGCACCAAGAGGAACGGGAGAGTGTTGCAGGAACGTCACTCAGAAGGAAAGCCACCCAGCTGCGCCCTCTGAGCTCTGTCCAGAGCATCTTCCTCGCATGGACTCCTGCCTGCGACGGGCAGGAAACAATTAGTAAGAACAGAACAGCACCCCATGGGTGTCTCATGACCACACCTTAGGTTGTGACACGTGCAGGTGTGAGGGGTTGCCGGGCTACTCTGGAGCAGAGCTTGGGCGGAGGGGGGGCGGGAAAGCAGACAAAGAGGTGACACCTCAAGGTCTGCACGATCACAGCTCTCCGCCGCCCCAGGCTTCCGCTCGATAAGCTACTGGACACACCCGCCCCTCCTCACACAGACCGTGGAAAAGCCCCCGAGTGGGAGGGCTCTCTCTTCCTCCCAGGAGCTCTTGGACACGACGCACAGACAGAGCGCGGGGAGCCGCCGCCTGCAAACATGGCTCCAGGCAGGACTCCACTCCGCAGGAGCCGCAGAGCAGAGGAGATGGGGGCAGCTTAGTTCCTGTGCAGAGACCTGAGCTGTTGTTGCTGCGGACGCTGTCTTTTCTGTTCTCGGGGTAGGAGTGAATGTTGAGTTGCCCTTAGAAATGAAGCAGAGCACTTCAACGGCACGGGTGTGTGTGTGTGCGTGCGCCCTGGTGATTCTGGGAGACAGATTGAACCTGGGCTAAAAGAGAGGGGGCTTAGCCCTCTTCCATTTGCTAGTTCAGAGTTGTACAACCCATTTGTATCTGCTAGGCGGCGCAGTCGTCGTGCACAAAGAACGCTTTGAAAAGCGTCAAAAGCAAGTCATTCCGAGTTGGTCGTTTGTGTTTTCCGTTCAGACGCGAAATGCTGAAATGATCTCTCGGCTCCTCGGTTGTCATTTCTGCTCCGTAAAGAAATCACAGCACGCGTCGCCTTCCAGCACGCTGGGTCGGGACACGATGCCGGGGATCGAAGGGTGTGATGTCTTCCTCGTTAGTATAGTGGCAAGTATCCCCGCCTGTCACGCGGGAGACCGGGGTTCGATTCCCCGACGGGGAGTAGAAAGCTTTTCTTTTACCTCCTTAGAGAAAGGACTGCCTTTCACTTCTCTGTTTTCTTTCACAGCGTCGTGCACCTTTTCATTGCTCTCGCTTTCAGAGCCTCCGCACGGCACACGACTCGACATCAGAAAGCACATTGAAGTGAAAGCAGGAAGCGCTGCGACATGCACTGTGCAGATCCAGCCACACTAAGAGGTGAGTGGGTCTGTTCGATGCACAAAGAACGCTTTGATAAGCGTCAAAGGCAAGTCATTCCGAGTTGGTCGTTTGTGTTTTCTGTTCAGACGCGAAATGCTGAAATGATCTCTCGGCTCCTCGGTTGTCATTTCTGCTCCGTAAAGAAATCACAGCACGCGTCGGCTTCCAGCACGGTGGGTCGGGACACGATGCCGGGGGTCGGAGAGAGCGATGTCTTCCTCGTTAGTATAGTGGTGATTATCCCCACCTGTCACGCGGGAGACTGGGGTACATCAGGACGCGCATTGGAGTGAAAGCAGGATGCGCTGCGACATGCACTGTGCAGATCCCGCCACACTTAGAGGTGAGTGGGTCTGTGCGATCACAGCGCTAGGCGAATCCCCAATCCCCTTTTGTGCGTGGCGACAAAAGAAGCCGGTCTGTTTCCGCCCAGTTTCGAACCAGGGACTTTTCGCGTGTGAGGCAAACGTGATAACCACTACACTACGGAAACGGTAGCAAACCCTTCCCAGCGGCCCAGTGCTGAGCTTCGCCAATGCGATTCAGCTGCTTCCAGTGCCTTTATTGGAGTGCGCTGATGGACCGTGCTCTCTCTCCAGAGACCAGCACGCCTGTCATGGACGGAGCAGGAAAAGCGGCGCCACATTCTACAGCCCTCTCCACGCAATCGACGAAATCGGGCTACTGAAGTGGAGAAAATCGCCTCTCCAGAAAGTGCAAATATCATCTTGGAGAGTATAAATCCTATTGCCGAAGGTCAGCCCTGTCTACCAGAGTAACCCTCCCACCTCCTGCAGCGATGATCAGCTCGTCTCACACGCGAGAAGTCTTCGGTTGGAAACAAGCGCCCCCTCTTCTCGCGCGTTTTGCACGTTCGAGTGGTTTTAATGCGGCTCCTTCGTACACGGTGCTGATCTTTTGGAAAGCAGGAGGCAAAACTGACACGTTCCCATACCGGGAGTCAAACCCGGGCCGCCTGGGTGAAAACCAGGAATCCTAACCGCTAGACCATATGGGAGCACACAACCCCGCTGTTCCGGGCATCATGCAAGCAAACTACATAAATATGAGAAAACACGCAAGAGAGTTGTCACTCAGAGTGTCGAAGGGTCGATGTATACTGGGGCTCAGTTGAAATGCAACGTCAGGACTTTTCCGAATTAGGTCACACGAAGAGAGCACAGCCTTTTCCGCCCTACCATGTGTGTATCGGTAACTCGCCGTGATCGTATAGTGGTCAGTACTTTGCGTTGTGGCCGCAACAACCCCGGTTCAAATCTGGGTCACGGCAGAATAGGGGCGTCTGCTTTTACTACTTGCGCGAATGAAGGCAAAAAAAAGCCAATCGATGTGAACGAACGGCGCTTTACAGAGGAGTACTGCCTGACTGGATCGTTGATGAACGACAGAGGCCACTCCGACCTCTTCTCGGTTTTCTTCAACGACTTACTAAGGATCTTCTTCACATTCGCCCATGCAGGGGAAGCCAGTTACACCAAAGCAAACGCAGGAAAGTGCATTTCAAGCAGAGACCAGGAGGGACTTGTTTACACCGAGAGTGGTCGGAGAATGGAACAATGCGCCCAGCCCTGTTGCTGGAGCCGATTCTTGATGAGATCTTGGGCTCACTGGATGCTAATCTTTCTGTTGTTCTTGCAGGTCCTGCGCTGCTTTTGAGCCGACAGAGCTCGTCCTGGTCTGTCGGCACAGCCCAATTGCAAATGATCGGCTCCGCGTACAGAAGGAACGTGCGTTTGGTACAAGAGTGCATGAAGGCACCGGAAATACATTGGGAACAAATGACCGGTCGCTCAAGACCTCTGTGAAGTACAGGAGCGTGCAACAAGAGGCTGTTTCCGCCCGGTCTCGAACCGGGGACCTTTCGCGTGTTAGGCGAACGTGATAGCCGCTACACTACGGAAACCTGCAGGGACCGCTGCTGGTGTCTCGCTTGCGTTTCGGGCTGAGAAAGGGAAGCGTCACTTTAGGCAGGGGGCGCTGGAGAGAGGAACAAAGGGCGCGATGAAACAAAATGCCGAAACCCGGGATCGAACCAGGGACCTTTAGATCTTCAGTCTAACGCTCTCCCAACTGAGCTATTTCGGCAGTGCACAGAGCCCACAGCCACCTGCTCCAGCCTTCCTGTATTGCGGCATGAGCGCACCAAGAGGAGCTGGAGAGTGTTGCAGGAACGTCACTCAGAAGGAAAGCCACCCAGCTGCGCCCTCTGAGCTCTGTCCAGAGCATCTTCCTCGCATGGACTCCTGCCTGCGACGGGCAGGAAACAATTAGCAAGAACAGAACAGCACCCCATGGGTGTCTCATGACCACACCTTAGGTTGTGACACGTGCAGGTGTGAGGGGTTGCCGGGCTACTCTGGAGCAGAGCTTGGGCGGAGGGGGGGCGGGAAAGCAGACAAAGAGGTGACACCTCAAGGTCTGCACGATCACAGCTCTCCGCCGCCCCAGGCTTCCGCTCGATAAGCTACTGGACACACCCGCCCCTCCTCACACAGACCGTGGAAAAGCCCCCGAGTGGGAGGGCTCTCTCTTCCTCCCAGGAGCTCTTGGACACGACGCACAGACAGAGCGCGGGGAGCCGCCGCCTGCAAACATGGCTCCAGGCAGGACTCCACTCCGCAGGAGCCGCAGAGCAGAGGAGATGGGGGCAGCTTAGTTCCTGTGCAGAGACCTGAGCTGTTGTTGCTGCGGACGCTGTCTTTTCTGTTCTCGGGGTAGGAGTGAATGTTGAGTTGCCCTTAGAAATGAAGCAGAGCACTTCAACGGCACGGGTGTGTGCGTGCGCCCTGGTGATTCTGGGAGACAGATCGAACCTGGGCTAAAAGAGAGGGGGCTTAGCCCTCTTCCATTTGCTAGTTCAGAGTTGTACAACCCATTTGTATCTGCTAGGCGGCGCAGTCGTCGTGCACAAAGAACGCTTTGAAAAGCGTCAAAAGCAAGTCATTCCGAGTTGGTCGTTTGTGTTTTCCGTTCAGACGCGAAATGCTGAAATGATCTCTCGGCTCCTCGGTTGTCATTTCTGCTCCGTAAAGGAATCACAGCACGCGTCGCCTTCCAGCACGCTGGGTCGGGACACGATGCCGGGGATCGAAGGGTGTGATGTCTTCCTCGTTAGTATAGTGGCAAGTATCCCCGCCTGTCACGCGGGAGACCGGGGTTCGATTCCCCGACGGGGAGTAGAAAGCTTTTCTTTTACCTCCTTAGAGAAAGGACTGCCTTTCACTTCTCTGTTTTCTTTCACAGCGTCGTGCACCTTTTCATTGCTCTCGCTTTCAGAGCCTCCGCACGGCACACGACTCGACATCAGAAAACACATTGAAGTGAAAGCAGGAAGCACTGCGACATGCACTGTGCAGATCCCGCCACACTAAGAGGTGAGTGGGTCTGTTCGATGCACAAAGAATGCTTTGATAAGCGTCAAAGGCAAGTCATTCCGAGTTGGTCGTTTGTGTTTTCTGTTCAGACGCGAAATGCTGAAATGATCTCTCGGCTCCTCGGTTGTCATTTCTGCTCCGTAAAGAAATCACAGCACGCGTCGGCTTCCAGCACGGTGGGTCGGGACACGATGCCGGGGGTCGGAGAGAGCGATGTCTTCCTCGTTAGTATAGTGGTGATTATCCCCACCTGTCACGCGGGAGACTGGGGTACATCAGGACGCGCATTGAAGTGAAAGCAGGATGCGCTGCGACATGCACTGTGCAGATCCCGCCACACTAAGAGGTGAGTGGGTCTGTTCGATCACTGCGCTAGGCGAATCCCCAATCCCCTTTTGTGCGTGCCGACAAAGGAAGCCGGTCTGTTTCCGCCCGGTTTCGAACCGGGGACCTTTCGCGTGTAAGGCGAACGTGATAACCACTACACTACGGAAACGGTGGCAATCCCTGCCCAGCGGCCCAGCGCTGAGCTTCGCCAATGCGATTCAGCTGCTTCCAGTGCCTTTATTGGAGTGCGCTGATGGACCGTGCTCTCTCTCCAGAGACCAGCACGCCTGTCATGGACGGAGCAGGAAAGGCGGCGCCACATTCTACAGCCCTCTCCACGCAATCGACGAAATCGGGCTACTGAAGTGGAGAAAATCGCCTCTCCAGAAAGTGCAAATATCATCTTGGAGAGTATAAATCCTATTGCCGAAGGTCAGCCCTGTCTACCAGAGTAACCCTCCCACCTCCTGCAGGGATGATCAGCTCGTCTCACACGCGAGAAGTCTTCGGTTGGAAACAAGCGCCCCCTCTTCTCGCGCGATTTGCACGTTCGAGTGGTTTTAATGCGGCTCCTTCGTACACGGTGCTGATCTTTTGGAAAGCAGGAGGCAAAACTGACAGGTTCCCATACCGGGAGTCGAACCCGGGCCGCCTGGGTGAAAACCAGGAATCCTAACCGCTAGACCATATGAGAGCACACACCCCTGCTGTTCCGGGCATCATGCAAGCAAACTACATAAATATGAGAAAACGCGCAAGAGAGTTGTCACTCAGAGTGTCGAAGGGTCGATGTATACTGGGGCTCAGTTGAAATGCAACGTCAGGACTTTTCCGAATTAGGTCACACGAAGAGAGCACAGCCTTTTCCGGCCTGCCACGTGGGTATCGGTAACTCGCCGTGATCGTATAGTGGTCAGTACTTTGCGTTGTGGCCGCAACAACCCCGGTTCGAATCCGGGTCACGGCAGAATAGGGGCGTCTGCTTTGACTACTTGCGCGAATGAAGGCAAAAAAAAGCCAATCGATGTGAACGAACGGCGCTTTACAGAGGAGTACTGCCTGACTGGATCGTTGATGAACGACAGAGGCCACTCTGACCTCTTCTCGGTTTTCTTCAATGACTTACTAAGGATCTTCTTCACATTCGCCCATGCAGGGGAAGCCAGTTACCCCAAAGCAAACGCAGGAAAGTGCATTTCAAGCAGAGACCAGGAGGGACTTGTTTACACCGAGAGTGGTCGGAGAATGGAACAATGCGCCCAGCCCTGTTGCTGGAGCCGATTCTTGATGAGATCTTGGGCTCACTAAGAGGCCCCCGCTGGATGCTAATCTTTCTGTTGTTGTTGCAGGTCCTGCGCTGCTTTTGAGCCGACAGAGCTCGTCCTGGTCTGTCGGCACAGCCCAATTGCAAATGATCGGCTCCGCGTACAGAAGGAACGTGCGTTTGGTACAAGAGTGCATGAAGGCACCGGAAATACATTGGGAACAAATGACCGGTCGCTCAAGACCTCTGTGAAGTACAGGAGCGTGCAAAAAGAGGCTGTTTCCGCCCGGTCCCGAACCGGGGACCTTTCGCGTGTGAGGCGAACGTGATAGCCGCTACACTACGGAAACCTGCAGGGACCGCTGCTGGTGTCTCGCTTGCGTTTCGGGCTGAGAAAGGGAAGCGTCACTTTAGGCAGGGGGCGCTGGAGAGAGGAACAAAGGGCGCGATGAAACAAAATGCCGAAACCCGGGATCAAACCAGGGACTTTTAGATCTTCAGTCTAACGCTCTCCCAACTGACCTATTTCGGCAGTGCGCAGAGCCCACAGCCACCTGCTCCAGCCTTCCTGTGTTGCGGCATGAGCGCACCAAGAGGAGCGGGAGAGTGTTGCAGGAACGTCACTCAGAAGGAAAGCCACCCAGCTGTGCCCTCTGAGCTCTGTCCAGCGCATCTTCCTCGCATGGACTCCTGCCTGCGACGGGCAGGAAACAATTAGCAAGAACAGAGCAGCACCCCATGGGTGTCTCATGACCACACCTTAGGTTGTGACACGTGCAGGTGTGAGGGGTTGCCGGGCTACTCTGGAGCAGAGCTTGGGCGGAGGGGGGGCGGGAAAGCAGACAAAGAGGTGACACCTCAAGGTCTGCACGATCACAGCTCTCCGCCGCCCCAGGCTTCCGCTCGATAAGCTACTGGACACACCCGCCCCTCCTCACACAGACCGTGGAAAAGCCCCCGAGTGGGAGGGCTCTCTCTTCCTCCCAGGAGCTCTTGGACGCACAGACAGAGCGCGGGGAGCCGCCGCCTGCAAACACGGCTCCAGGCAGGACTCCACTCCGCAGGAGCCGCAGAGCAGAGGAGATGGGGGCAGCTTAGCTCCTGTGCAGAGACCTGAGCTGTTGTTGCTGCGGACGCTGTCTTTTCTGTTCTCGGGGTAGGAGTGAATGTTGAGTTGCCCTTAGAAATGAAGCAGAGCACTTCAACGGCACGGGTGTGTGTGCGTGCGCCCTGGTGATTCTGGGAGACAGATCGAACCTGGGCTAAAAGAGAGGGGGCTTAGCCCTCTTCCATTTGCTAGTTCAGAGTTGTACAACCCATCTGTATCTGCTAGGCGGCGCAGTCGTCGTGCACAAAGAACGCTTTGAAAAGCGTCAAAAGCAAGTCATTCCGAGTTGGTCGTTTGTGTTTTCCGTTCAGACGCGAAATGCTGACATGATCTCTCGGCTCCTCGGTTGTCATTTCTGTTCCGTAAAGGAATCACAGCACGCGTCGCCTTCCAGCACGCTGGGTCGGGACACGATGCCGAGGATCGGAGAGTGCGGTGTCTTCCTCGTTAGTATAGTGGCAAGTATCCCCGCCTGTCACGCGGGAGACCAGGGTTCGGTTCCCTGACGGGGAGTAGAAAGTTACACCAAAGCAAACGCAGGAAAGTGCATTTCAAGCAGAGACCAGGAGGGACTTGTTTACACCGAGAGTGGTCGGAGAATGGAACAATGCGCCCAGCCCTGTTGCTGGAGCCGATTCTTGATGAGATCTTGGGCTCACTGGATACTAATCTTTCTGTTGTTCTTGCAGGTCCTGCGCTGCTTTTGAGCCGACAGAGCTCGTCCTGGTCTGTCGGCACAGCCCAATTGCAAATGATCGGCTCCGCGTACAGAAGGAACGTGCGTTTGGTACAAGAGTGCATGAAGGCACCGGAAATACATTGGGAACAAATGACCGGTCGCTCAAGACCTCTGTGAAGTACAGGAGCGTGCAACAAGAGGCTGTTTCCGCCCAGTCTCGAACCGGGGACCTTTCGCGTGTTAGGCGAACGTGATAGCCGCTACACTACGGAAACCTGCAAGGATTGCTGCTGGTGTCTCGCTTGCGTTTCGGGCTGAGAAAGGGAAGCGTCACTTTAGGCAGGGGGCGCTGGAGAGAGGAACAAAGGGCGCGATGAAACAAAATGCTGAAACCCGGGATCGAACCAGGGACCTTTAGATCTTCAGTCTAACGCTCTCCCAACTGAGCTATTTCGGCAGTGCACAGAGCCCACAGCCACCTGCTCCAGCCTTCCTGTGTTGCGGCATGAGCGCACCAAGAGGAGCGGGAGAGTGTTGCAGGAACGTCACTCAGAAGGAAAGCCACCCAGCTGCGCCCTCTGAGCTCTGTCCAGCGCATCTTCCTCGCATGGACTCCTGCCTGCGACGGGCAGGAAACAATTAGCAAGAACAGAACAGCACCCCATGGGTGTCTCATGACCACACCTTAGGTTGTGACACGTGCAGGTGTGAGGGGTTGCCGGGCTACTCTGGAGCAGAGCTTGGGCGGAGGGGGGGCGGGAAAGCAGACAAAGAGGTGACACCTCAAGGTCTGCACGATCACAGCTCTCCGCCGCCCCAGGC
Source organism: Atractosteus spatula (assembly GCF_055471065.1). Taxonomy (NCBI): domain Eukaryota; kingdom Metazoa; phylum Chordata; class Actinopteri; order Semionotiformes; family Lepisosteidae; genus Atractosteus; species Atractosteus spatula. Next base: position 866,079 of record NW_028296627.1, read on the forward strand.
TTCCGCTCGATAAGCTACTGTACACACCCGCCCCTCCTCACACAGACCGTGGAAAAGCCCCCGAGTGGGAGGGCTCTCTCTTCCTCCCAGGAGCTCTTGGACACGACGCACAGACAGAGCGCGGGGAGCTGCCGCCTGCAAACACGGCTCCAGGCAGGACTCCACTCCGCAGGAGCCGCAGAGCAGAGGAGATGGGGGCAGCTTAGTTCCTGTGCAGAGACCTGAGCTGTTGTTGCTGCGGACGCTGTCTTTTCTGTTCTCGGGGTAGGAGTGAATGTTGAGTTGCCCTTAGAAATGAAGCAGAGCACTTCAACGGCACGGGTGTGTGTGTGTGCGTGCGCCCTGGTGATTCTGGGAGACAGATCGAACCTGGGCTAAAAGAGAGGGGGCTTAGCCCTCTTCCATTTGCTAGTTCAGAGTTGTACAACCCATTTGTATCTGCTAGGCGGCGCAGTCGTCGTGCACAAAGAACGCTTTGAAAAGCGTCAAAAGCAAGTCATTCTGAGTTGGTCGTTTGTGTTTTCCGTTCAGACGCGAAATGCTGAAATGATCTCTCGGCTCCTCGGTTGTCATTTCTGCTCCGTAAAGAAATCACAGCACGCGTCGCCTTCCAGCACGCTGGGTCGGGACACGATGCCGGGGATCGAAGGGTGTGATGTCTTCCTCGTTAGTATAGTGGCAAGTATCCCCGCCTGTCACGCGGGAGACCGGGGTTCGATTCCCCGACGGGGAGTAGAAAGCTTTTCTTTTACCTCCTTAGAGAAAGGACTGCCTTTCACTTCTCTGTTTTCTTTCACAGCGTCGTGCACCTTTTCATTGCTCTCGCTTTCAGAGCCTCCGCACGGCACACGACTCGACATCAGAAAGCACATTGAAGTGAAAGCAGGAAGCGCTGCGACATGCACTGTGCAGATCCAGCCACACTAAGAGGTGAGTGGGTCTGTTCGATGCACAAAGAACGCTTTGATAAGCGTCAAAGGCAAGTCATTCCGAGTTGGTCGTTTGTGTTTTCTGTTCAGACGCGAAATGCTGAAATGATCTCTCGGCTCCTCGGTTGTCATTTCTGCTCCGTAAAGAAATCACAGCACGCGTCGGCTTCCAGCACGGTGGGTCGGGACACGATGCCGGGGGTCGGAGAGAGCGATGTCTTCCTCGTTAGTATAGTGGTGATTATCCCCACCTGTCACGCGGGAGACTGGGGTACATCAGGACGCGCATTGGAGTGAAAGCAGGATGCGCTGCGACATGCACTGTGCAGATCCCGCCACACTAAGAGGTGAGTGGGTCTGTGCGATCACAGCGCTAGGCGAATCCCCAATCCCCTTTTGTGCGTGCCGACAAAGGAAGCCGGTCTGTTTCCGCCCGGTTTCGAACCGGGGACCTTTCGCGTGTGAGGCGAACGTGATAACCACTACACTACGGAAACGGTGGCAATCCCTGCCCAGCGGCCCAGCGCTGAGCTTCGCCAATGCGATTCAGCTGCTTCCAGTGCCTTTATTGGAGTGCGCTGATGGACCGTGCTCTCTCTCCAGAGACCAGCACGCCTGTCATGGACGGAGCAGGAAAGGCGGCGCCACATTCTACAGCCCTCTCCACGCAATCGACGAAATCGGGCTACTGAAGTGGAGAAAATCGCCTCTCCAGAAAGTGCAAATATCATCTTGGAGAGTATAAATCCTATTGCCGAAGGTCAGCCCTGTCTACCAGAGTAACCCTCCCACCTCCTGCAGGGATGATCAGCTCGTCTCACACGCGAGAAGTCTTCGGTTGGAAACAAGCGCCCCCTCTTCTCGCGCGATTTGCACGTTCGAGTGGTTTTAATGCGGCTCCTTCGTACACGGTGCTGATCTTTTGGAAAGCAGGAGGCAAAACTGACAGGTTCCCATACCGGGAGTCGATCCCGGGCCGCCCGGGTGAAAACCAGAAATCCTAACCGCTAGACCATATGGGAGCACACACCCCTGCTGTTCCGGGCATCATGCAAGCAAACTACATAAATATGAGAAAACGCGCAAGAGAGTTGTCACTCAGAGTGTCGAAGGGTCGATGTATACTGGGGCTCAGTTGAAATGCAACGTCAGGACTTTTCCGAATTAGATCACACGAAGAGAGCACAGCCTTTTCCGCCCTGCCACGTGGGTATCGGTAACTCGCCGTGATCGTATAGTGGTCAGTACTTTGCGTTGTGGCCGCAACAACCCCGGTTCGAATCCGGGTCACGGCAGAATAGGGGCGTCTGCTTTGACTACTTGCGCGAATGAAGGCAAAAAAAAGCCAATCGATGTGAACGAACGGCGCTTTACAGAGGAGTACTGCCTGACTGGATCGTTGATGAACGACAGAGGCCACTCTGACCTCTTCTCGGTTTTCTTCAATGACTTACTAAGGATCTTCTTCACATTCGCCCATGCAGGGGAAGCCAGTTACACCAAAGCAAACGCAGGAAAGTGCATTTCAAGCAGAGACCAGGAGGGACTTGTTTACACCGAGAGTGGTCGGAGAATGGAACAATGCGCCCAGCCCTGTTGCTGGAGCCGATTCTTGATGAGATCTTGGGCTCACTAAGAGGCCCCCGCTGGATGCTAATCTTTCTGTTGTTGTTGCAGGTCCTGCGCTGCTTTTGAGCCGACAGAGCTCGTCCTGGTCTGTCGGCACAGCCCAATTGCAAATGATCGGCTCCGCGTACAGAAGGAACGTGCGTTTGGTACAAGAGTGCATGAAGGCACCGGAAATACATTGGGAACAAATGACCGGTCGCTCAAGACCTCTGTGAAGTACAGGAGCGTGCAAAAAGAGGCTGTTTCCACCCGGTCTCGAACCGGGGACCTTTCGCGTGTGAGGCGAACGAGATAGCCGCTACACTACGGAAACCTGCAAGGACCGCTGCTGGTGTCTCGCTTGCGTTTCGGGCTGAGAAAGGGAAGCGTCACTTTAGGCAGGGGGCGCTGGAGAGAGGAACAAAGGGCGCGATGAAACAAAATGCCGAAACCCGGGATCAAACCAGGGACTTTTAGATCTTCAGTCTAACGCTCTCCCAACTGACCTATTTCGGCAGTGCGCAGAGCCCACAGCCACCTGCTCCAGCCTTCCTGTGTTGCGGCATGAGCGCACCAAGAGGAGCGGGAGAGTGTTGCAGGAACGTCACTCAGAAGGAAAGCCACCCAGCTGTGCCCTCTGAGCTCTGTCCAGCGCATCTTCCTCGCATGGACTCCTGCCTGCGAGGGGCAGGAAACAATTAGCAAGAACAGAGCAGCACCCCATGGGTGTCTCATGACCACACCTTAGGTTGTGACACGTGCAGGTGTGAGGGGTTGCCGGGCTACTCTGGAGCAGAGCTTGGGAGGAGGGGGGGCGGGAAAGCAGACAAAGAGGTGACACCTCAAGGTCTGCACGATCACAGCTCTCCGCCGCCCCAGGCTTCCGCTCGATAAGCTACTGGACACACCCGCCCCTCCTCACACAGACCGTGGAAAAGCCCCCGAGTGGGAGGGCTCTCTCTTCCTCCCAGGAGCTCTTGGACGCACAGACAGAGCGCGGGGAGCCGCCGCCTGCAAACACGGCTCCAGGCAGGACTCCACTCCGCAGGAGCCGCAGAGCAGAGGAGATGGGGGCAGCTTAGCTCCTGTGCAGAGACCTGAGCTGTTGTTGCTGCGGACGCTGTCTTTTCTGTTCTCGGGGTAGGAGTGAATGTTGAGTTGCCCTTAGAAATGAAGCAGAGCACTTCAACGGCACGGGTGTGTGTGTGTGCGTGCGCCCTGGTGATTCTGGGAGACAGATCGAACCTGGGCTAAAAGAGAGGGGGCTTAGCCCTCTTCCATTTGCTAGTTCAGAGTTGTACAACCCATCTGTATCTGCTAGGCGGCGCAGTCGTCGTGCACAAAGAACGCTTTGAAAAGCGTCAAAAGCAAGTCATTCCGAGTTGGTCGTTTGTGTTTTCCGTTCAGACGCGAAATGCTGACATGATCTCTCGGCTCCTCGGTTGTCATTTCTGTTCCGTAAAGGAATCACAGCACGCGTCGCCTTCCAGCACGCTGGGTCGGGACACGATGCCGAGGATCGGAGAGTGCGGTGTCTTCCTCGTTAGTATAGTGGCAAGTATCCCCGCCTGTCATGCGGGAGACCAGGGTTCGATTCCCTGACGGGGAGTAGAAAGCTTTTCTTTTACCTCCTTAGAGAAAGGACTGCCTTTCACTTCTCTGTTTTCTTTCACAGCGCCGTGCACCTTTTCATTGCTCTCGCTTTCAGAGCCTCCGCACGGCACACGACTCGACATCAGGAAGCACATTGAAGTGAAAGCAGGAAGCGCTGCGACATGCACTGTGCAGATCCCGCCACACTAAGAGGTGAGTGGGTCTGTTCGATGCACAAAGAACGCTTTGAAAGCATCAAAGGCAAATCATTCCGAGTTGGTCGTTTGTGTTTTCTGTTCAGACGCGAAATGCTGAAATGATCTCTCGGCTCCTCGGTTGTCATTTCTGCTCCGTAAAGGAATCACAGCAGGCGTCGGCTTCCAGCACGGTGGGTCGGGACACGATGCCGGGGGTCGGAGAGAGCGATGTCTTCCTCGTTAGTATAGTGGTGATTATCCGCACCTGTCACGCGGGAGACTGGGGTACATCAGGACGCGCATTGAAGTGAAAGCAGGATGCGCTGCGACATGCACTGTGCAGATCCCGCCACACTAAGAGGTGAGTGGGTCTGTTCGATCACTGCGCTAGGCGAATCCCCAATCCCCTTTTGTGCGTGCCGACAAAGGAAGCCGGTCTGTTTCCGCCCGGTTTCGAACCGGGGACCTTTCGCGTGTGAGGCGAACGTGATAACCACTACACTACGGAAACGGTGGCAATCCCTGCCCAGCGGCCCAGCGCTGAGCTTCGCCAATGCGATTCAGCTGCTTCCAGTGCCTTTATTGGAGTGCGCTGATGGACCGTGCTCTCTCTCCAGAGACCAGCACGCCTGTCATGGACGGAGCAGGAAAGGCGGCGCCACATTCTACAGCCCTCTCCACGCAATCGACGAAATCGGGCTACTGAAGTGGAGAAAATCGCCTCTCCAGAAAGTGCAAATATCATCTTGGAGAGTATAAATCCTATTGCCGAAGGTCAGCCCTGTCTACCAGAGTAACCCTCCCACCTCCTGCAGGGATGATCAGCTCGTCTCACACGCGAGAAGTCTTCGGTTGGAAACAAGCGCCCCCTCTTCTCGCGCGATTTGCACGTTCGAGTGGTTTTAATGCGGCTCCTTCGTACACGGTGCTGATCTTTTGGAAAGCAGGAGGCAAAACTGACAGGTTCCCATACCGGGAGTCGATCCCAGGCCGCCCGGGTGAAAACCAGAAATCCTAACCGCTAGACCATATGGGAGCACACACCCCTGCTGTTCCGGGCATCATGCAAGCAAACTACATAAATATGAGAAAACGCGCAAGAGAGTTGTCACTCAGAGTGTCGAAGGGTCGATGTATACTGGGGCTCAGTTGAAATGCAACGTCAGGACTTTTCCGAATTAGATCACACGAAGAGAGCACAGCCTTTTCCGCCCTGCCACGTGGGTATCGGTAACTCGCCGTGATCGTATAGTGGTCAGTACTTTGCGTTGTGGCCGCAACAACCCCGGTTCGAATCCGGGTCACGGCAGAATAGGGGCGTCTGCTTTGACTACTTGCGCGAATGAAGGCAAAAAAAAGCCAATCGATGTGAACGAACGGCGCTTTACAGAGGAGTACTGCCTGACTGGATCGTTGATGAACGACAGAGGCCACTCTGACCTCTTCTCGGTTTTCTTCAATGACTTACTAAGGATCTTCTTCACATTCGCCCATGCAGGGGAAGCCAGTTACACCAAAGCAAACGCAGGAAAGTGCATTTCAAGCAGAGACCAGGAGGGACTTGTTTACACCGAGAGTGGTCGGAGAATGGAACAATGCGCCCAGCCCTGTTGCTGGAGCCGATTCTTGATGAGATCTTGGGCTCACTAAGAGGCCCCCGCTGGATGCTAATCTTTCTGTTGTTGTTGCAGGTCCTGCGCTGCTTTTGAGCCGACAGAGCTCGTCCTGGTCTGTCGGCACAGCCCAATTGCAAATGATCGGCTCCGCGTACAGAAGGAACGTGCGTTTGGTACAAGAGTGCATGAAGGCACCGGAAATACATTGGGAACAAATGACCGGTCGCTCAAGACCTCTGTGAAGTACAGGAGCGTGCAAAAAGAGGCTGTTTCCACCCGGTCTCGAACCGGGGACCTTTCGCGTGTGAGGCGAACGAGATAGCCGCTACACTACGGAAACCTGCAAGGACCGCTGCTGGTGTCTCGCTTGCGTTTCGGGCTGAGAAAGGGAAGCGTCACTTTAGGCAGGGGGCGCTGGAGAGAGGAACAAAGGGCGCGATGAAACAAAATGCCGAAACCCGGGATCAAACCAGGGACTTTTAGATCTTCAGTCTAACGCTCTCCCAACTGACCTATTTCGGCAGTGCGCAGAGCCCACAGCCACCTGCTCCAGCCTTCCTGTGTTGCGGCATGAGCGCACCAAGAGGAGCGGGAGAGTGTTGCAGGAACGTCACTCAGAAGGAAAGCCACCCAGCTGTGCCCTCTGAGCTCTGTCCAGCGCATCTTCCTCGCATGGACTCCTGCCTGCGAGGGGCAGGAAACAATTAGCAAGAACAGAGCAGCACCCCATGGGTGTCTCATGACCACACCTTAGGTTGTGACACGTGCAGGTGTGAGGGGTTGCCGGGCTACTCTGGAGCAGAGCTTGGGAGGAGGGGGGGCGGGAAAGCAGACAAAGAGGTGACACCTCAAGGTCTGCACGATCACAGCTCTCCGCCGCCCCAGGCTTCCGCTCGATAAGCTACTGGACACACCCGCCCCTCCTCACACAGACCGTGGAAAAGCCCCCGAGTGGGAGGGCTCTCTCTTCCTCCCAGGAGCTCTTGGACGCACAGACAGAGCGCGGGGAGCCGCCGCCTGCAAACACGGCTCCAGGCAGGACTCCACTCCGCAGGAGCCGCAGAGCAGAGGAGATGGGGGCAGCTTAGCTCCTGTGCAGAGACCTGAGCTGTTGTTGCTGCGGACGCTGTCTTTTCTGTTCTCGGGGTAGGAGTGAATGTTGAGTTGCCCTTAGAAATGAAGCAGAGCACTTCAACGGCACGGGTGTGTGTGTGTGCGTGCGCCCTGGTGATTCTGGGAGACAGATCGAACCTGGGCTAAAAGAGAGGGGGCTTAGCCCTCTTCCATTTGCTAGTTCAGAGTTGTACAACCCATCTGTATCTGCTAGGCGGTGCAGTCGTCGTGCACAAAGAACGCTTTGAAAAGCGTCAAAAGCAAGTCATTCCGAGTTGGTCGTTTGTGTTTTCCGTTCAGACGCGAAATGCTGACATGATCTCTCGGCTCCTCGGTTGTCATTTCTGTTCCGTAAAGGAATCACAGCACGCGTCGCCTTCCAGCACGCTGGGTCGGGACACGATGCCGAGGATCGGAGAGTGCGGTGTCTTCCTCGTTAGTATAGTGGCAAGTATCCCCGCCTGTCATGCGGGAGACCAGGGTTCGATTCCCTGACGGGGAGTAGAAAGCTTTTCTTTTACCTCCTTAGAGAAAGGACTGCCTTTCACTTCTCTGTTTTCTTTCACAGCGCCGTGCACCTTTTCATTGCTCTCGCTTTCAGAGCCTCCGCACGGCACACGACTCGACATCAGGAAGCACATTGAAGTGAAAGCAGGAAGCGCTGCGACATGCACTGTGCAGATCCCGCCACACTAAGAGGTGAGTGGGTCTGTTCGATGCACAAAGAACGCTTTGAAAGCATCAAAGGCAAATCATTCCGAGTTGGTCGTTTGTGTTTTCTGTTCAGACGCGAAATGCTGAAATGATCTCTCGGCTCCTCGGTTGTCATTTCTGCTCCGTAAAGGAATCACAGCAGGCGTCGGCTTCCAGCACGGTGGGTCGGGACACGATGCCGGGGGTCGGAGAGAGCGATGTCTTCCTCGTTAGTATAGTGGTGATTATCCGCACCTGTCACGCGGGAGACTGGGGTACATCAGGACGCGCATTGAAGTGAAAGCAGGATGCGCTGCGACATGCACTGTGCAGATCCCGCCACACTAAGAGGTGAGTGGGTCTGTTCGATCACTGCGCTAGGCGAATCCCCAATCCCCTTTTGTGCGTGCCGACAAAGGAAGCCGGTCTGTTTCCGCCCGGTTTCGAACCGGGGACCTTTCGCGTGTGAGGCGAACGTGATAACCACTACACTACGGAAACGGTGGCAATCCCTGCCCAGCGGCCCAGCGCTGAGCTTCGCCAATGCGATTCAGCTGCTTCCAGTGCCTTTATTGGAGTGCGCTGATGGACCGTGCTCTCTCTCCAGAGACCAGCACGCCTGTCATGGACGGAGCAGGAAAGGCGGCGCCACATTCTACAGCCCTCTCCACGCAATCGACGAAATCGGGCTACTGAAGTGGAGAAAATCGCCTCTCCAGAAAGTGCAAATATCATCTTGGAGAGTATAAATCCTATTGCCGAAGGTCAGCCCTGTCTACCAGAGTAACCCTCCCACCTCCTGCAGGGATGATCAGCTCGTCTCACACGCGAGAAGTCTTCGGTTGGAAACAAGCGCCCCCTCTTCTCGCGCGATTTGCACGTTCGAGTGGTTTTAATGCGGCTCCTTCGTACACGGTGCTGATCTTTTGGAAAGCAGGAGGCAAAACTGACAGGTTCCCATACCGGGAGTCGATCCCAGGCCGCCCGGGTGAAAACCAGAAATCCTAACCGCTAGACCATATGGGAGCACACACCCCTGCTGTTCCGGGCATCATGCAAGCAAACTACATAAATATGAGAAAACGCGCAAGAGAGTTGTCACTCAGAGTGTCGAAGGGTCGATGTATACTGGGGCTCAGTTGAAATGCAACGTCAGGACTTTTCCGAATTAGATCACACGAAGAGAGCACAGCCTTTTCCGCCCTGCCACGTGGGTATCGGTAACTCGCCGTGATCGTATAGTGGTCAGTACTTTGCGTTGTGGCCGCAACAACCCCGGTTCGAATCCGGGTCACGGCAGAATAGGGGCGTCTGCTTTGACTACTTGCGCGAATGAAGGCAAAAAAAAGCCAATCGATGTGAACGAACGGCGCTTTACAGAGGAGTACTGCCTGACTGGATCGTTGATGAACGACAGAGGCCACTCTGACCTCTTCTCGGTTTTCTTCAATGACTTACTAAGGATCTTCTTCACATTCGCCCATGCAGGGGAAGCCAGTTACACCAAAGCAAACGCAGGAAAGTGCATTTCAAGCAGAGACCAGGAGGGACTTGTTTACACCGAGAGTGGTCGGAGAATGGAACAATGCGCCCAGCCCTGTTGCTGGAGCCGATTCTTGATGAGATCTTGGGCTCACTAAGAGGCCCCCGCTGGATGCTAATCTTTCTGTTGTTGTTGCAGGTCCTGCGCTGCTTTTGAGCCGACAGAGCTCGTCCTGGTCTGTCGGCACAGCCCAATTGCAAATGATCGGCTCCGCGTACAGAAGGAACGTGCGTTTGGTACAAGAGTGCATGAAGGCACCGGAAATACATTGGGAACAAATGACCGGTCGCTCAAGACCTCTGTGAAGTACAGGAGCGTGCAAAAAGAGGCTGTTTCCACCCGGTCTCGAACCGGGGACCTTTCGCGTGTGAGGCGAACGAGATAGCCGCTACACTACGGAAACCTGCAAGGACCGCTGCTGGTGTCTCGCTTGCGTTTCGGGCTGAGAAAGGGAAGCGTCACTTTAGGCAGGGGGCGCTGGAGAGAGGAACAAAGGGCGCGATGAAACAAAATGCCGAAACCCGGGATCAAACCAGGGACTTTTAGATCTTCAGTCTAACGCTCTCCCAACTGACCTATTTCGGCAGTGCGCAGAGCCCACAGCCACCTGCTCCAGCCTTCCTGTGTTGCGGCATGAGCGCACCAAGAGGAGCGGGAGAGTGTTGCAGGAACGTCACTCAGAAGGAAAGCCACCCAGCTGTGCCCTCTGAGCTCTGTCCAGCGCATCTTCCTCGCATGGACTCCTGCCTGCGAGGGGCAGGAAACAATTAGCAAGAACAGAGCAGCACCCCATGGGTGTCTCATGACCACACCTTAGGTTGTGACACGTGCAGGTGTGAGGGGTTGCCGGGCTACTCTGGAGCAGAGCTTGGGAGGAGGGGGGGCGGGAAAGCAGACAAAGAGGTGACACCTCAAGGTCTGCACGATCACAGCTCTCCGCCGCCCCAGGCTTCCGCTCGATAAGCTACTGGACACACCCGCCCCTCCTCACACAGACCGTGGAAAAGCCCCCGAGTGGGAGGGCTCTCTCTTCCTCCCAGGAGCTCTTGGACGCACAGACAGAGCGCGGGGAGCCGCCGCCTGCAAACACGGCTCCAGGCAGGACTCCACTCCGCAGGAGCCGCAGAGGAGATGGGGGCAGCTTAGCTCCTGTGCAGAGACCTGAGCTGTTGTTGCTGCGGACGCTGTCTTTTCTGTTCTCGGGGTAGGAGTGAATGTTGAGTTGCCCTTAGAAATGAAGCAGAGCACTTCAACGGCACGGGTGTGTGTGTGTGCGTGCGCCCTGGTGATTCTGGGAGACAGATCGAACCTGGGCTAAAAGAGAGGGGGCTTAGCCCTCTTCCATTTGCTAGTTCAGAGTTGTACAACCCATCTGTATCTGCTAGGCGGCGCAGTCGTCGTGCACAAAGAACGCTTTGAAAAGCGTCAAAAGCAAGTCATTCCGAGTTGGTCGTTTGTGTTTTCCGTTCAGACGCGAAATGCTGACATGATCTCTCGGCTCCTCGGTTGTCATTTCTGTTCCGTAAAGGAATCACAGCACGCGTCGCCTTCCAGCACGCTGGGTCGGGACACGATGCCGAGGATCGGAGAGTGCGGTGTCTTCCTCGTTAGTATAGTGGCAAGTATCCCCGCCTGTCACGCGGGAGACCAGGGTTCGATTCCCTGACGGGGAGTAGAAAGCTTTTCTTTTACCTCCTTAGAGAAAGGACTGCCTTTCACTTCTCTGTTTTCTTTCACAGCGCCGTGCACCTTTTCATTGCTCTCGCTTTCAGAGCCTCCGCACGGCACACGACTCGACATCAGGAAGCACATTGAAGTGAAAGCAGGAAGCGCTGCGACATGCACTGTGCAGATCCCGCCACACTAAGAGGTGAGTGGGTCTGTTCGATGCACAAAGAACGTTTTGAAAGCATCAAAGGCAAATCATTCCGAGTTGGTCGTTTGTCATTTCTGCTCCGTAAAGGAATCACAGCAGGCGTCGGCTTCCAGCACGGTGGGTCGGGACACGATGCCGGGGGTCGGAGAGAGCGATGTCTTCCTCGTTAGTATAGTGGTGATTATCCGCACCTGTCACGCGGGAGACTGGGGTACATCAGGACGCGCATTGAAGTGAAAGCAGGATGCGCTGCGACATGCACTGTGCAGATCCCGCCACACTAAGAGGTGAGTGGGTCTGTTCGATCACTGCGCTAGGCGAATCCCCAATCCCCTTTTGTGCGTGCCGACAAAGGAAGCCGGTCTGTTTCCGCCCGGTTTCGAACCGGGGACCTTTCGCGTGTGAGGCGAACGTGATAACCACTACACTACGGAAACGGTGGCAATCCCTGCCCAGCGGCCCAGCGCTGAGCTTCGCCAATGCGATTCAGCTGCTTCCAGTGCCTTTATTGGAGTGCGCTGATGGACCGTGCTCTCTCTCCAGAGACCAGCACGCCTGTCATGGACGGAGCAGGAAAGGCGGCGCCACATTCTACAGCCCTCTCCACGCAATCGACGAAATCGGGCTACTGAAGTGGAGAAAATCGCCTCTCCAGAAAGTGCAAATATCATCTTGGAGAGTATAAATCCTATTGCCGAAGGTCAGCCCTGTCTACCAGAGTAACCCTCCCACCTCCTGCAGGGATGATCAGCTCGTCTCACACGCGAGAAGTCTTCGGTTGGAAACAAGCGCCCCCTCTTCTCGCGCGATTTGCACGTTCGAGTGGTTTTAATGCGGCTCCTTCGTACACGGTGCTGATCTTTTGGAAAGCAGGAGGCAAAACTGACAGTTTCCCATACCGGGAGTCGATCCCAGGCCGCCCGGGTGAAAACCAGAAATCCTAACCGCTAGACCATATGGGAGCACACACCCCTGCTGTTCCGGGCATCATGCAAGCAAACTACATAAATATGAGAAAACGCGTAAGAGAGTTGTCACTCAGAGTGTCGAAGGGTCGATGTATACTGGGGCTCAGTTGAAATGCAACGTCAGGACTTTTCCGAATTAGATCACACGAAGAGAGCACAGCCTTTTCCGCCCTGCCACGTGGGTATCGGTAACTCGCCGTGATCGTATAGTGGTCAGTACTTTGCGTTGTGGCCGCAACAACCCCGGTTCGAATCCGGGTCACGGCAGAATAGGGGCGTCTGCTTTGACTACTTGCGCGAATGAAGGCAAAAAAAAGCCAATCGATGTGAACGAACGGCGCTTTACAGAGGAGTACTGCCTGACTGGATCGTTGATGAACGACAGAGGCCACTCTGACCTCTTCTCGGTTTTCTTCAATGACTTACTAAGGATCTTCTTCACATTCGCCCATGCAGGGGAAGCCAGTTACACCAAAGCAAACGCAGGAAAGTGCATTTCAAGCAGAGACCAGGAGGGACTTGTTTACACCGAGAGTGGTCGGAGAATGGAACAATGCGCCCAGCCCTGTTGCTGGAGCCGATTCTTGATGAGATCTTGGGCTCACTAAGAGGCCCCCGCTGGATGCTAATCTTTCTGTTGTTGTTGCAGGTCCTGCGCTGCTTTTGAGCCGACAGAGCTCGTCCTGGTCTGTCGGCACAGCCCAATTGCAAATGATCGGCTCCGCGTACAGAAGGAACGTGCGTTTGGTACAAGAGTGCATGAAGGCACCGGAAATACATTGGGAACAAATGACCGGTCGCTCAAGACCTCTGTGAAGTACAGGAGCGTGCAAAAAGAGGCTGTTTCCACCCGGTCTCGAACCGGGGACCTTTCGCGTGTGAGGCGAACGAGATAGCCGCTACACTACGGAAACCTGCAAGGACCGCTGCTGGTGTCTCGCTTGCGTTTCGGGCTGAGAAAGGGAAGCGTCACTTTAGGCAGGGGGCGCTGGAGAGAGGAACAAAGGGCGCGATGAAACAAAATGCCGAAACCCGGGATCAAACCAGGGACTTTTAGATCTTCAGTCTAACGCTCTCCCAACTGACCTATTTCGGCAGTGCGCAGAGCCCACAGCCACCTGCTCCAGCCTTCCTGTGTTGCGGCATGAGCGCACCAAGAGGAGCGGGAGAGTGTTGCAGGAACGTCACTCAGAAGGAAAGCCACCCAGCTGTGCCCTCTGAGCTCTGTCCAGCGCATCTTCCTCGCATGGACTCCTGCCTGCGAGGGGCAGGAAACAATTAGCAAGAACAGAGCAGCACCCCATGGGTGTCTCATGACCACACCTTAGGTTGTGACACGTGCAGGTGTGAGGGGTTGCCGGGCTACTCTGGAGCAGAGCTTGGGAGGAGGGGGGGCGGGAAAGCAGACAAAGAGGTGACACCTCAAGGTCTGCACGATCACAGCTCTCCGCCGCCCCAGGCTTCCGCTCGATAAGCTACTGGACACACCCGCCCCTCCTCACACAGACCGTGGAAAAGCCCCCGAGTGGGAGGGCTCTCTCTTCCTCCCAGGAGCTCTTGGACGCACAGACAGAGCGCGGGGAGCCGCCGCCTGCAAACACGGCTCCAGGCAGGACTCCACTCCGCAGGAGCCGCAGAGGAGATGGGGGCAGCTTAGCTCCTGTGCAGAGACCTGAGCTGTTGTTGCTGCGGACGCTGTCTTTTCTGTTCTCGGGGTAGGAGTGAATGTTGAGTTGCCCTTAGAAATGAAGCAGAGCACTTCAACGGCACGGGTGTGTGTGTGTGCGTGCGCCCTGGTGATTCTGGGAGACAGATCGAACCTGGGCTAAAAGAGAGGGGGCTTAGCCCTCTTCCATTTGCTAGTTCAGAGTTGTACAACCCATCTGTATCTGCTAGGCGGCGCAGTCGTCGTGCACAAAGAACGCTTTGAAAAGCGTCAAAAGCAAGTCATTCCGAGTTGGTCGTTTGTGTTTTCCGTTCAGACGCGAAATGCTGACATGATCTCTCGGCTCCTCGGTTGTCATTTCTGTTCCGTAAAGGAATCACAGCACGCGTCGCCTTCCAGCACGCTGGGTCGGGACACGATGCCGAGGATCGGAGAGTGCGGTGTCTTCCTCGTTAGTATAGTGGCAAGTATCCCCGCCTGTCACGCGGGAGACCAGGGTTCGATTCCCTGACGGGGAGTAGAAAGCTTTTCTTTTACCTCCTTAGAGAAAGGACTGCCTTTCACTTCTCTGTTTTCTTTCACAGCGCCGTGCACCTTTTCATTGCTCTCGCTTTCAGAGCCTCCGCACGGCACACGACTCGACATCAGGAAGCACATTGAAGTGAAAGCAGGAAGCGCTGCGACATGCACTGTGCAGATCCCGCCACACTAAGAGGTGAGTGGGTCTGTTCGATGCACAAAGAACGTTTTGAAAGCATCAAAGGCAAATCATTCCGAGTTGGTCGTTTGTCATTTCTGCTCCGTAAAGGAATCACAGCAGGCGTCGGCTTCCAGCACGGTGGGTCGGGACACGATGCCGGGGGTCGGAGAGAGCGATGTCTTCCTCGTTAGTATAGTGGTGATTATCCGCACCTGTCACGCGGGAGACTGGGGTACATCAGGACGCGCATTGAAGTGAAAGCAGGATGCGCTGCGACATGCACTGTGCAGATCCCGCCACACTAAGAGGTGAGTGGGTCTGTTCGATCACTGCGCTAGGCGAATCCCCAATCCCCTTTTGTGCGTGCCGACAAAGGAAGCCGGTCTGTTTCCGCCCGGTTTCGAACCGGGGACCTTTCGCGTGTGAGGCGAACGTGATAACCACTACACTACGGAAACGGTGGCAATCCCTGCCCAGCGGCCCAGCGCTGAGCTTCGCCAATGCGATTCAGCTGCTTCCAGTGCCTTTATTGGAGTGCGCTGATGGACCGTGCTCTCTCTCCAGAGACCAGCACGCCTGTCATGGACGGAGCAGGAAAGGCGGCGCCACATTCTACAGCCCTCTCCACGCAATCGACGAAATCGGGCTACTGAAGTGGAGAAAATCGCCTCTCCAGAAAGTGCAAATATCATCTTGGAGAGTATAAATCCTATTGCCGAAGGTCAGCCCTGTCTACCAGAGTAACCCTCCCACCTCCTGCAGGGATGATCAGCTCGTCTCACACGCGAGAAGTCTTCGGTTGGAAACAAGCGCCCCCTCTTCTCGCGCGATTTGCACGTTCGAGTGGTTTTAATGCGGCTCCTTCGTACACGGTGCTGATCTTTTGGAAAGCAGGAGGCAAAACTGACAGTTTCCCATACCGGGAGTCGATCCCAGGCCGCCCGGGTGAAAACCAGAAATCCTAACCGCTAGACCATATGGGAGCACACACCCCTGCTGTTCCGGGCATCATGCAAGCAAACTACATAAATATGAGAAAACGCGTAAGAGAGTTGTCACTCAGAGTGTCGAAGGGTCGATGTATACTGGGGCTCAGTTGAAATGCAACGTCAGGACTTTTCCGAATTAGATCACACGAAGAGAGCACAGCCTTTTCCGCCCTGCCACGTGGGTATCGGTAACTCGCCGTGATCGTATAGTGGTCAGTACTTTGCGTTGTGGCCGCAACAACCCCGGTTCGAATCCGGGTCACGGCAGAATAGGGGCGTCTGCTTTGACTACTTGCGCGAATGAAGGCAAAAAAAAGCCAATCGATGTGAACGAACGGCGCTTTACAGAGGAGTACTGCCTGACTGGATCGTTGATGAACGACAGAGGCCACTCTGACCTCTTCTCGGTTTTCTTCAATGACTTACTAAGGATCTTCTTCACATTCGCCCATGCAGGGGAAGCCAGTTACACCAAAGCAAACGCAGGAAAGTGCATTTCAAGCAGAGACCAGGAGGGACTTGTTTACACCGAGAGTGGTCGGAGAATGGAACAATGCGCCCAGCCCTGTTGCTGGAGCCGATTCTTGATGAGATCTTGGGCTCACTAAGAGGCCCCCGCTGGATGCTAATCTTTCTGTTGTTGTTGCAGGTCCTGCGCTGCTTTTGAGCCGACAGAGCTCGTCCTGGTCTGTCGGCACAGCCCAATTGCAAATGATCGGCTCCGCGTACAGAAGGAACGTGCGTTTGGTACAAGAGTGCATGAAGGCACCGGAAATACATTGGGAACAAATGACCGGTCGCTCAAGACCTCTGTGAAGTACAGGAGCGTGCAAAAAGAGGCTGTTTCCACCCGGTCTCGAACCGGGGACCTTTCGCGTGTGAGGCGAACGAGATAGCCGCTACACTACGGAAACCTGCAAGGACCGCTGCTGGTGTCTCGCTTGCGTTTCGGGCTGAGAAAGGGAAGCGTCACTTTAGGCAGGGGGCGCTGGAGAGAGGAACAAAGGGCGCGATGAAACAAAATGCCGAAACCCGGGATCAAACCAGGGACTTTTAGATCTTCAGTCTAACGCTCTCCCAACTGACCTATTTCGGCAGTGCGCAGAGCCCACAGCCACCTGCTCCAGCCTTCCTGTGTTGCGGCATGAGCGCACCAAGAGGAGCGGGAGAGTGTTGCAGGAACGTCACTCAGAAGGAAAGCCACCCAGCTGTGCCCTCTGAGCTCTGTCCAGCGCATCTTCCTCGCATGGACTCCTGCCTGCGAGGGGCAGGAAACAATTAGCAAGAACAGAGCAGCACCCCATGGGTGTCTCATGACCACACCTTAGGTTGTGACACGTGCAGGTGTGAGGGGTTGCCGGGCTACTCTGGAGCAGAGCTTGGGAGGAGGGGGGGCGGGAAAGCAGACAAAGAGGTGACACCTCAAGGTCTGCACGATCACAGCTCTCCGCCGCCCCAGGCTTCCGCTCGATAAGCTACTGGACACACCCGCCCCTCCTCACACAGACCGTGGAAAAGCCCCCGAGTGGGAGGGCTCTCTCTTCCTCCCAGGAGCTCTTGGACGCACAGACAGAGCGCGGGGAGCCGCCGCCTGCAAACACGGCTCCAGGCAGGACTCCACTCCGCAGGAGCCGCAGAGCAGAGGAGATGGGGGCAGCTTAGCTCCTGTGCAGAGACCTGAGCTGTTGTTGCTGCGGACGCTGTCTTTTCTGTTCTCGGGGTAGGAGTGAATGTTGAGTTGCCCTTAGAAATGAAGCAGAGCACTTCAACGGCACGGGTGTGTGTGTGTGCGTGCGCCCTGGTGATTCTGGGAGACAGATCGAACCTGGGCTAAAAGAGAGGGGGCTTAGCCCTCTTCCATTTGCTAGTTCAGAGTTGTACAACCCATCTGTATCTGCTAGGCGGCGCAGTCGTCGTGCACAAAGAACGCTTTGAAAAGCGTCAAAAGCAAGTCATTCCGAGTTGGTCGTTTGTGTTTTCCGTTCAGACGCGAAATGCTGACATGATCTCTCGGCTCCTCGGTTGTCATTTCTGTTCCGTAAAGGAATCACAGCACGCGTCGCCTTCCAGCACGCTGGGTCGGGACACGATGCCGAGGATCGGAGAGTGCGGTGTCTTCCTCGTTAGTATAGTGGCAAGTATCCCCGCCTGTCACGCGGGAGACCAGGGTTCGATTCCCTGACGGGGAGTAGAAAGCTTTTCTTTTACCTCCTTAGAGAAAGGACTGCCTTTCACTTCTCTGTTTTCTTTCACAGCGCCGTGCACCTTTTCATTGCTCTCGCTTTCAGAGCCTCCGCACGGCACACGACTCGACATCAGGAAGCACATTGAAGTGAAAGCAGGAAGCGCTGCGACATGCACTGTGCAGATCCCGCCACACTAAGAGGTGAGTGGGTCTGTTCGATGCACAAAGAACGCTTTGAAAGCATCAAAGGCAAATCATTCCGAGTTGGTCGTTTGTGTTTTCTGTTCAGACGCGAAATGCTGAAATGATCTCTCGGCTCCTCGGTTGTCATTTCTGCTCCGTAAAGGAATCACAGCAGGCGTCGGCTTCCAGCACGGTGGGTCGGGACACGATGCCGGGGGTCGGAGAGAGCGATGTCTTCCTCGTTAGTATAGTGGTGATTATCCGCACCTGTCACGCGGGAGACTGGGGTACATCAGGACGCACATTGAAGTGAAAGCAGGATGCGCTGCGACATGCACTGTGCAGATCCCGCCACACTAAGAGGTGAGTGGGTCTGTTCGATCACTGCGCTAGGCGAATCCCCAATCCCCTTTTGTGCGTGCCGACAAAGGAAGCCGGTCTGTTTCCGCCCGGTTTCGAACCGG
Organism: Atractosteus spatula; assembly: GCF_055471065.1. Taxonomy (NCBI): domain Eukaryota; kingdom Metazoa; phylum Chordata; class Actinopteri; order Semionotiformes; family Lepisosteidae; genus Atractosteus; species Atractosteus spatula. The sequence goes on from NW_028296627.1 coordinate 884,402, forward strand.
GGACCTTTCGCGTGTGAGGCGAACGTGATAACCACTACACTACGGAAACGGTGGCAATCCCTGCCCAGCGGCCCAGCGCTGAGCTTCGCCAATGCGATTCAGCTGCTTCCAGTGCCTTTATTGGAGTGCGCTGATGGACCGTGCTCTCTCTCCAGAGACCAGCACGCCTGTCATGGACGGAGCAGGAAAGGCGGCGCCACATTCTACAGCCCTCTCCACGCAATCGACGAAATCGGGCTACTGAAGTGGAGAAAATCGCCTCTCCAGAAAGTGCAAATATCATCTTGGAGAGTATAAATCCTATTGCCGAAGGTCAGCCCTGTCTACCAGAGTAACCCTCCCACCTCCTGCAGGGATGATCAGCTCGTCTCACACGCGAGAAGTCTTCGGTTGGAAACAAGCGCCCCCTCTTCTCGCGCGATTTGCACGTTCGAGTGGTTTTAATGCGGCTCCTTCGTACACGGTGCTGATCTTTTGGAAAGCAGGAGGCAAAACTGACAGGTTCCCATACCGGGAGTCGATCCCAGGCCGCCCGGGTGAAAACCAGAAATCCTAACCGCTAGACCATATGGGAGCACACACCCCTGCTGTTCCGGGCATCATGCAAGCAAACTACATAAATATGAGAAAACGCGCAAGAGAGTTGTCACTCAGAGTGTCGAAGGGTCGATGTATACTGGGGCTCAGTTGAAATGCAACGTCAGGACTTTTCCGAATTAGATCACACGAAGAGAGCACAGCCTTTTCCGCCCTGCCACGTGGGTATCGGTAACTCGCCGTGATCGTATAGTGGTCAGTACTTTGCGTTGTGGCCGCAACAACCCCGGTTCGAATCCGGGTCACGGCAGAATAGGGGCGTCTGCTTTGACTACTTGCGCGAATGAAGGCAAAAAAAAGCCAATCGATGTGAACGAACGGCGCTTTACAGAGGAGTACTGCCTGACTGGATCGTTGATGAACGACAGAGGCCACTCTGACCTCTTCTCGGTTTTCTTCAATGACTTACTAAGGATCTTCTTCACATTCGCCCATGCAGGGGAAGCCAGTTACACCAAAGCAAACGCAGGAAAGTGCATTTCAAGCAGAGACCAGGAGGGACTTGTTTACACCGAGAGTGGTCGGAGAATGGAACAATGCGCCCAGCCCTGTTGCTGGAGCCGATTCTTGATGAGATCTTGGGCTCACTAAGAGGCCCCCGCTGGATGCTAATCTTTCTGTTGTTGTTGCAGGTCCTGCGCTGCTTTTGAGCCGACAGAGCTCGTCCTGGTCTGTCGGCACAGCCCAATTGCAAATGATCGGCTCCGCGTACAGAAGGAACGTGCGTTTGGTACAAGAGTGCATGAAGGCACCGGAAATACATTGGGAACAAATGACCGGTCGCTCAAGACCTCTGTGAAGTACAGGAGCGTGCAAAAAGAGGCTGTTTCCACCCGGTCTCGAACCGGGGACCTTTCGCGTGTGAGGCGAACGAGATAGCCGCTACACTACGGAAACCTGCAAGGACCGCTGCTGGTGTCTCGCTTGCGTTTCGGGCTGAGAAAGGGAAGCGTCACTTTAGGCAGGGGGCGCTGGAGAGAGGAACAAAGGGCGCGATGAAACAAAATGCCGAAACCCGGGATCAAACCAGGGACTTTTAGATCTTCAGTCTAACGCTCTCCCAACTGACCTATTTCGGCAGTGCGCAGAGCCCACAGCCACCTGCTCCAGCCTTCCTGTGTTGCGGCATGAGCGCACCAAGAGGAGCGGGAGAGTGTTGCAGGAACGTCACTCAGAAGGAAAGCCACCCAGCTGTGCCCTCTGAGCTCTGTCCAGCGCATCTTCCTCGCATGGACTCCTGCCTGCGAGGGGCAGGAAACAATTAGCAAGAACAGAGCAGCACCCCATGGGTGTCTCATGACCACACCTTAGGTTGTGACACGTGCAGGTGTGAGGGGTTGCCGGGCTACTCTGGAGCAGAGCTTGGGAGGAGGGGGGGCGGGAAAGCAGACAAAGAGGTGACACCTCAAGGTCTGCACGATCACAGCTCTCCGCCGCCCCAGGCTTCCGCTCGATAAGCTACTGGACACACCCGCCCCTCCTCACACAGACCGTGGAAAAGCCCCCGAGTGGGAGGGCTCTCTCTTCCTCCCAGGAGCTCTTGGACGCACAGACAGAGCGCGGGGAGCCGCCGCCTGCAAACACGGCTCCAGGCAGGACTCCACTCCGCAGGAGCCGCAGAGCAGAGGAGATGGGGGCAGCTTAGCTCCTGTGCAGAGACCTGAGCTGTTGTTGCTGCGGACGCTGTCTTTTCTGTTCTCGGGGTAGGAGTGAATGTTGAGTTGCCCTTAGAAATGAAGCAGAGCACTTCAACGGCACGGGTGTGTGTGTGTGCGTGCGCCCTGGTGATTCTGGGAGACAGATCGAACCTGGGCTAAAAGAGAGGGGGCTTAGCCCTCTTCCATTTGCTAGTTCAGAGTTGTACAACCCATCTGTATCTGCTAGGCGGCGCAGTCGTCGTGCACAAAGAACGCTTTGAAAAGCGTCAAAAGCAAGTCATTCCGAGTTGGTCGTTTGTGTTTTCCGTTCAGACGCGAAATGCTGACATGATCTCTCGGCTCCTCGGTTGTCATTTCTGTTCCGTAAAGGAATCACAGCACGCGTCGCCTTCCAGCACGCTGGGTCGGGACACGATGCCGAGGATCGGAGAGTGCGGTGTCTTCCTCGTTAGTATAGTGGCAAGTATCCCCGCCTGTCACGCGGGAGACCAGGGTTCGATTCCCTGACGGGGAGTAGAAAGCTTTTCTTTTACCTCCTTAGAGAAAGGACTGCCTTTCACTTCTCTGTTTTCTTTCACAGCGCCGTGCACCTTTTCATTGCTCTCGCTTTCAGAGCCTCCGCACGGCACACGACTCGACATCAGGAAGCACATTGAAGTGAAAGCAGGAAGCGCTGCGACATGCACTGTGCAGATCCCGCCACACTAAGAGGTGAGTGGGTCTGTTCGATGCACAAAGAACGCTTTGAAAGCATCAAAGGCAAATCATTCCGAGTTGGTCGTTTGTCATTTCTGCTCCGTAAAGGAATCACAGCAGGCGTCGGCTTCCAGCACGGTGGGTCGGGACACGATGCCGGGGGTCGGAGAGAGCGATGTCTTCCTCGTTAGTATAGTGGTGATTATCCGCACCTGTCACGCGGGAGACTGGGGTACATCAGGACGCGCATTGAAGTGAAAGCAGGATGCGCTGCGACATGCACTGTGCAGATCCCGCCACACTAAGAGGTGAGTGGGTCTGTTCGATCACTGCGCTAGGCGAATCCCCAATCCCCTTTTGTGCGTGCCGACAAAGGAAGCCGGTCTGTTTCCGCCCGGTTTCGAACCGGGGACCTTTCGCGTGTGAGGCGAACGTGATAACCACTACACTACGGAAACGGTGGCAATCCCTGCCCAGCGGCCCAGCGCTGAGCTTCGCCAATGCGATTCAGCTGCTTCCAGTGCCTTTATTGGAGTGCGCTGATGGACCGTGCTCTCTCTCCAGAGACCAGCACGCCTGTCATGGACGGAGCAGGAAAGGCGGCGCCACATTCTACAGCCCTCTCCACGCAATCGACGAAATCGGGCTACTGAAGTGGAGAAAATCGCCTCTCCAGAAAGTGCAAATATCATCTTGGAGAGTATAAATCCTATTGCCGAAGGTCAGCCCTGTCTACCAGAGTAACCCTCCCACCTCCTGCAGGGATGATCAGCTCGTCTCACACGCGAGAAGTCTTCGGTTGGAAACAAGCGCCCCCTCTTCTCGCGCGATTTGCACGTTCGAGTGGTTTTAATGCGGCTCCTTCGTACACGGTGCTGATCTTTTGGAAAGCAGGAGGCAAAACTGACAGTTTCCCATACCGGGAGTCGATCCCAGGCCGCCCGGGTGAAAACCAGAAATCCTAACCGCTAGACCATATGGGAGCACACACCCCTGCTGTTCCGGGCATCATGCAAGCAAACTACATAAATATGAGAAAACGCGCAAGAGAGTTGTCACTCAGAGTGTCGAAGGGTCGATGTATACTGGGGCTCAGTTGAAATGCAACGTCAGGACTTTTCCGAATTAGATCACACGAAGAGAGCACAGCCTTTTCCGGCCTGCCACGTGGGTATCGGTAACTCGCCGTGATCGTATAGTGGTCAGTACTTTGCGTTGTGGCCGCAACAACCCCGGTTCGAATCCGGGTCACGGCAGAATAGGGGCGTCTGCTTTGACTACTTGCGCGAATGAAGGCAAAAAAAAGCCAATCGATGTGAACGAACGGCGCTTTACAGAGGAGTACTGCCTGACTGGATCGTTGATGAACGACAGAGGCCACTCTGACCTCTTCTCGGTTTTCTTCAATGACTTACTAAGGATCTTCTTCACATTCGCCCATGCAGGGGAAGCCAGTTACACCAAAGCAAACGCAGGAAAGTGCATTTCAAGCAGAGACCAGGAGGGACTTGTTTACACCGAGAGTGGTCGGAGAATGGAACAATGCGCCCAGCCCTGTTGCTGGAGCCGATTCTTGATGAGATCTTGGGCTCACTAAGAGGCCCCCGCTGGATGCTAATCTTTCTGTTGTTGTTGCAGGTCCTGCGCTGCTTTTGAGCCGACAGAGCTCGTCCTGGTCTGTCGGCACAGCCCAATTGCAAATGATCGGCTCCGCGTACAGAAGGAACGTGCGTTTGGTACAAGAGTGCATGAAGGCACCGGAAATACATTGGGAACAAATGACCGGTCGCTCAAGACCTCTGTGAAGTACAGGAGCGTGCAAAAAGAGGCTGTTTCCACCCGGTCTCGAACCGGGGACCTTTCGCGTGTGAGGCGAACGAGATAGCCGCTACACTACGGAAACCTGCAAGGACCGCTGCTGGTGTCTCGCTTGCGTTTCGGGCTGAGAAAGGGAAGCGTCACTTTAGGCAGGGGGCGCTGGAGAGAGGAACAAAGGGCGCGATGAAACAAAATGCCGAAACCCGGGATCAAACCAGGGACTTTTAGATCTTCAGTCTAACGCTCTCCCAACTGACCTATTTCGGCAGTGCGCAGAGCCCACAGCCACCTGCTCCAGCCTTCCTGTGTTGCGGCATGAGCGCACCAAGAGGAGCGGGAGAGTGTTGCAGGAACGTCACTCAGAAGGAAAGCCACCCAGCTGTGCCCTCTGAGCTCTGTCCAGCGCATCTTCCTCGCATGGACTCCTGCCTGCGAGGGGCAGGAAACAATTAGCAAGAACAGAGCAGCACCCCATGGGTGTCTCATGACCACACCTTAGGTTGTGACACGTGCAGGTGTGAGGGGTTGCCGGGCTACTCTGGAGCAGAGCTTGGGAGGAGGGGGGGCGGGAAAGCAGACAAAGAGGTGACACCTCAAGGTCTGCACGATCACAGCTCTCCGCCGCCCCAGGCTTCCGCTCGATAAGCTACTGGACACACCCGCCCCTCCTCACACAGACCGTGGAAAAGCCCCCGAGTGGGAGGGCTCTCTCTTCCTCCCAGGAGCTCTTGGACGCACAGACAGAGCGCGGGGAGCCGCCGCCTGCAAACACGGCTCCAGGCAGGACTCCACTCCGCAGGAGCCGCAGAGCAGAGGAGATGGGGGCAGCTTAGCTCCTGTGCAGAGACCTGAGCTGTTGTTGCTGCGGACGCTGTCTTTTCTGTTCTCGGGGTAGGAGTGAATGTTGAGTTGCCCTTAGAAATGAAGCAGAGCACTTCAACGGCACGGGTGTGTGTGTGTGCGTGCGCCCTGGTGATTCTGGGAGACAGATCGAACCTGGGCTAAAAGAGAGGGGGCTTAGCCCTCTTCCATTTGCTAGTTCAGAGTTGTACAACCCATCTGTATCTGCTAGGCGGCGCAGTCGTCGTGCACAAAGAACGCTTTGAAAAGCGTCAAAAGCAAGTCATTCCGAGTTGGTCGTTTGTGTTTTCCGTTCAGACGCGAAATGCTGACATGATCTCTCGGCTCCTCGGTTGTCATTTCTGTTCCGTAAAGGAATCACAGCACGCGTCGCCTTCCAGCACGCTGGGTCGGGACACGATGCCGAGGATCGGAGAGTGCGGTGTCTTCCTCGTTAGTATAGTGGCAAGTATCCCCGCCTGTCACGCGGGAGACCAGGGTTCGATTCCCTGACGGGGAGTAGAAAGCTTTTCTTTTACCTCCTTAGAGAAAGGACTGCCTTTCACTTCTCTGTTTTCTTTCACAGCGCCGTGCACCTTTTCATTGCTCTCCGGGGTAGGAGAGCAATGCTAGGCGGCGCAGTCGTCGTGCACAAAGAACGCTTTGAAAGCATCAAAGGCAAATCATTCCGAGTTGGTCGTTTGTGTTTTCTGTTCAGACGCGAAATGCTGAAATGATCTCTCGGCTCCTCGGTTGTCATTTCTGCTCCGTAAAGGAATCACAGCAGGCGTCGGCTTCCAGCACGGTGGGTCGGGACACGATGCCGGGGTTCGGAGAGAGCGATGTCTTCCTCGTTAGTATAGTGGTGATTATCCGCACCTGCCACGCGGGAGACTGGGGTACATCAGGACGCGCATTGAAGTGAAAGCAGGATGCGCTGCGACATGCACTGTGCAGATCCCGCCACACTAAGAGGTGAGTGGGTCTGTTCGATCACTGCGCTAGGCGAATCCCCAATCCCCTTTTGTGCGTGCCGACAAAGGAAGCCGGTCTGTTTCCGCCCGGTTTCGAACCGGGGACCTTTCGCGTGTGAGGCGAACGTGATAACCACTACACTACGGAAACGGTGGCAATCCCTGCCCAGCGGCCCAGCGCTGAGCTTCGCCAATGCGATTCAGCTGCTTCCAGTGCCTTTATTGGAGTGCGCTGATGGACCGTGCTCTCTCTCCAGAGACCAGCACGCCTGTCATGGACGGAGCAGGAAAGGCGGCGCCACATTCTACAGCCCTCTCCACGCAATCGATGAAATCGGGCTACTGAAGTGGAGAAAATCGCCTCTCCAGAAAGTGCAAATATCATCTTGGAGAGTATAAATCCTATTGCCGAAGGTCAGCCCTGTCTACCAGAGTAACCCTCCCACCTCCTGCAGGGATGATCAGCTCGTCTCACACGCGAGAAGTCTTCGGTTGGAAACAAGCGCCCCCTCTTCTCGCGCGTTTTGCACGTTCGAGTGGTTTTAATGCGGCTCCTTCGTACACGGTGCTGATCTTTTGGAAAGCAGGAGGCAAAACTGACAGGTTCCCATACCGGGAGTCGAACCCGGGCCGCCTGGGTGAAAACCAGGAATCCTAACCGCTAGACCATATGGGAGCACACACCCCTGCTGTTCCGGGCATCATGCAAGCAAACTACATAAATATGAGAAAACACGCAAGAGAGTTGTCACTCAGAGTGTCGAAGGGTCGATGTATACTGGGGCTCAGTTGAAATGCAACGTCAGGACTTTTCCGAATTAGGTCACACGAAGAGAGCACAGCCTTTTCCGGCCTGCCACGTGGGTATCGGTAACTCGCCGTGATCGTATAGTGGTCAGTACTTTGCGTTGTGGCCGCAACAACCCCGGTTCGAATCCGGGTCACGGCAGAATAGGGGCGTCTGCTTTGACTACTTGCGCGAATGAAGGCAAAAAAAAGCCAATCGATGTGAACGAACGGCGCTTTACAGAGGAGTACTGCCTGACTGGATCGTTGATGAACGACAGAGGCCACTCTGACCTCTTCTCGGTTTTCTTCAATGACTTACTAAGGATCTTCTTCACATTCGCCCATGCAGGGGAAGCCAGTTACCCCAAAGCAAACGCAGGAAAGTGCATTTCAAGCAGAGACCAGGAGGGACTTGTTTACACCGAGAGTGGTCGGAGAATGGAACAATGCGCCCAGCCCTGTTGCTGGAGCCGATTCTTGATGAGATCTTGGGCTCACTAAGAGGCCCCCGCTGGATGCTAATCTTTCTGTTGTTGTTGCAGGTCCTGCGCTGCTTTTGAGCCGACAGAGCTCGTCCTGGTCTGTCGGCACAGCCCAATTGCAAATGATCGGCTCCGCGTACAGAAGGAACGTGCGTTTGGTACAAGAGTGCATGAAGGCACCGGAAATACATTGGGAACAAATGACCGGTCGCTCAAGACCTCTGTGAAGTACAGGAGCGTGCAAA